>NC_056748.1:543533163-543833163 GCF_019279795.1 Protopterus annectens | reverse complement strand
GTATCCCCTCATTGGTCAGTTCCGAACGTATGCTAATCACCCTTGTTATCCACATCCTGGCACCACACCCTTCACGGAAAACACAGTATAATATTTCTACAAAGCCAACTTCATGCTTTGTATGACAGAAGTAGTAAACGCCATGACACCCGTGCAGATGGACAATATAGTTACAGATGCAGAAACATTCCCAACTGCACTTCATTAGCACTTACACGACTGCATGGATCATGCTATCTCAAACAGAGCCATGACAGTACCCACCACATAACGGATTCCCCTCTGGGTGTCCACTGCCATGGACATACTACATGACAGAAGGAGACAGTTGCAAAGTAGAGTACACTCCCATGGGTGGGGTAGCTCCCTAGTCAGCCTCAGTAGGATTCTGGGATCCCTTCTTACATCCTCCAACACTAGCTACATAAACATTACTGTGACACATTCAAAGGACTACCACTAAGTGTTATGGAGGTATGTCAGTACTCTCGATGGCAATACCCACATCTGCTCTGACATACAACAGTTAGGCAGAAACATTACAGAACCGACTGATATTGGCAACAACCTGGCAGCTAACTTTACACCCCTCTCACACCCTAAAGGGTCCGCATCTATACAGGATCAATGCAGAGTCCCTGCGGTCACAACTACACAGTTCAGACCTGCTCTCTCTAAAGCCTGGAACACGCACTCCATGTGACCATCCAACATCCCAGGCTGCGATTTACACAAACCTCAGAATAACATGGCTCCCCACTTGGGCACCAGATTCACTAATAGCCTTGTATCAGGCATTGTGGACCCTGAATGGCCCCACAGTAACAGTTATCACACTCCACAGAGGTGGCGTCACAATGGACCAGTGGAACTATTGCCCTATATGCATGACTAGACTGTTCTGCAAGGCTATTGAGAACATCATCATGGAAGTCATTCACAGAGACATTGTTGACCTCCAAACCTTTGATACCACCCAGGTTGGATTTGTTAGGGCCACACCATGGCTCCTACACCTGGTGGAGTCCTTTGAGACAGTTACCAAGGTAGTAGATGATGGTAAGGGGTCCGCACAGCCTACCTTGTCCTCTCATTGGCTTTCAACAACATTCACCATTCTGGTATTGTCAATATACACATCCACCTGCACAGCGACCCATACGTCTTGAGATGTTATGCAAAGTGGCTCATAGACAGGACACATGCGGTGAGGGTAGCATACTGCAGTTCCTACTGTACATCAGTTACAATTGGCATACCCCAGTCCTCGGTCATAGGGACCCTCATGTTCGTTATATGCTTCCCTGAGGTACAGTCTAGCACAAAAAGACTTTCCCTGAATAGGTTTCCAGATGACTGCAAACTAGGGGCCATGATTGATTCACCAGCTAATATACACACCCTCCATAAGGATATCACTGTGACGGATACCTGGTGTCGGTAACATGGCCTCAAGCAGCATGGCAGAAGGTGCATAGACATCCCCTTTGGATTACAACAATCACCCTGTGACTATCACATAGGTGGTAGTCCCCTACATACATAAGACATTATAAGGGATCTTAGTACACATGTAGATAGCACCCACTCCTTTGATAACCTTATTGCCAAGGGGGCATGGATATCCTTCTACATGGCCACCCTAATCTGTAATGGTTTGTAGCCGGAACAAAGGCTGCCATTGTACCTCTATATTCCTGACTTAGGAAACACATTCAGGGGTACAACACCCCCTTTGGGGTGTACCTTATGGGACAGCAATGCTTTAAATACCACAACATTAACGCACCAACAGTATTACTCACCTTCAAAGGATGACATATGCAGCACAACTACTGAAACCCCAACTGTAGTCATTTGCGTACTGCATACTCAGAGGTGACCTCTGCTGAACATACAAGGCCCATGTCCACGCCAATATTGATGGATATGCTCCACATATGCAACATAAGCAAAAGCCACTGAGAGCGACATGCTCTGGGATATGTACCCAAAAGCAATGGTGAGTAGCACGTGCTGGAGGGATACATTCCTGAAACGGACACTCACCATGCTTTGGAACATGATTCCTATGTACATCAGGCAGGGACTCTCACTAGCACTCTTCATGAGATACCTCGATGAGTGGATGGGGAACAGACATGTACACCAGGGATCACTGCAGTGGCTGTACTGTACACAGGTGCAGGAAACAAATGGCTGTGCTGTTCAGAGGCACAGGACACTAACTTAGGGAGGCGCCGCCAGTGAAAACACTGTATTAGGGCTTACAAATGGACTTGGCCAGACAGCATAGTACCTAACTATGAACCTATGAAGCTATTACATGTCCTTTGTGCATGGATAATTGAGTAGCTCTTCCATTTCAATTAACTATCATGCTATTACACTGCCTGGTGACTACAAGACATATGTATCCTGTTATTGTGTATTGTACAGTCCAATACACATACCTTATGTTTGCATAATATACCAGTCATGCTATGTAAAATATTTGACTTATCTACCTACAATACTGTACTTTTCACATTTTTGAAACCATATCCCATAATGCAAAGCATAATTGCACAGCAGGACCACCTTAGGCATGTTATACTCATTATACGCCCATACATATGCCTACTGTTACAGTATATCAACATAAACTATCCCCTGTTATGCCACGTACTTGTTGGACAAACCCTACCACCAACAGCGGCTGGAGTGGAATTGTTATGTTTAAAGCCCTTATCTAGCATCCCTTGTGGTGTCTGAGGTGTTTACCTTGTGGCCCACAGCAGTACACACAATTTCTACAAGTGTTACTATGCTCAACAAGACATCACTACATAATACCTTTTCCCACTGTCTGCATTGCGTACACTTTCATTAATACAGAACAAGCACTACATACACTAACATACTGAGTGTTCTACATACCTTCTTAGTGGTCAGAGTATACGATAATATCTGTGTTACTCCTTTCCTCTTTAAACAATTCAGTGGTATGAGCATACAGTTTGAATGTATGGCAAGCCATCCTTTTATACGTGGATACCTGTAATATGTGGTATCCTGCCACCAATTGGTGTTCCGGAGTAAATTATTACATGCACATCAGCTGTGCAGCTACTCCATTGGCCAATTACATGGCAACAGTGGTGTATAATTGAATACTCCACTTGGGGGTTGTCCTTTTGCCCTACCTTCAAGGGAGACGGTCTGGATGTATTGTATTGTGATGAATTGCAGCAGCTATATGAAGAGACATGTCCCACGTGGATTGTGTGTGATGGCTAGAGTAAATAGTTCTACATGTGAGTGTAGCTGTTATTTCAACCGTCTGATACGAGACTATTGCAAACAAAACCTGTAACATCAGCGTCTGTTCCATTGTACAACAGCAACAGTTTCACATGGCGCCATTACAAGTGTGTCTCTCACAAGGTATGTTAACACTTCTGCAGATGTCATTGAGTGAGTGGATGTTTGTGATGTTATTACAGTCTGTATTGCAATTGTTTCGGGTGTGGGGAGATGTAGGTGGGTGTACATAGCAGATAAAGGTTTGTGGGGACTGCATTTATACATATTCCATATGTGTGTGGGGGCCCCTTCCCTAATTGAAGACCTGTCATTTAGTAGACTAATACTATGGTTATTGCAGGCTTATTCATTAAACCATTGTTAATTGGTTCCTATATAGCATGCAGGTGATGTTGATCCTTCAATCCCTCCAAAATACATCGATATGTACTGAACTGTTGCTACATGAAAGCTGTCTCGTGTATTTCTGTCACAAATATTTGCACTCATTGCAGTTGTGTTGGTGACTCAAACTCTTTGGCTTGGGTTGCCACCTTTTCAACTGGCCATATTGGGACATTTGCAGGGCACACATCAGGGTTTAGAGGCCGACACAAACCCACTGTCAGTACAAAGGATAGAACTTACTTTTGCCCTAAATTAAACCTTATTCTTGTAGCACTTTAGCTGCTTATTATGTTTCTTGTACAATTTACATATTTGAGAGACAGAAATAACTATTTCATGCAACTATTACTTAATATATGGAACATCATTATGTCCTACAATCTCGGTACATTTGCCCTTTTTAATATTTGTTGTTAGGACACAACTGGCCAAAGAGGGACTGTCCCTCTCAAAGTGGGACAGGTGGTAACTGTATGCCTAAGGCCGGCTATGACCACAACTACTGTAATAATCTACCTCTGAGTTAGCATGAACAGACCCACGATGCAAACACACACACACACACACACACACACACACACACACACACACACACACACACACACACACACACACACACACGCACACACATTACAGTCCCACGGAAACACACACCGCACTCTCAACACGCACTTACACACACTACAGCAATCGGAACCACACTTAAACACATTACCTACCTGGACCGCAGCACAGGCAGCAATAACTAAATGTCCCTTAACATCGTGATAATATTACTCGCGGTTATACTGTTCCGGTACTGTGGTCTTTCAGTCTTTAAGCCTCGTGATTACATGTGCCGGTATGTAAAGCATTCGGTAGTTGGCAGTATCCTATTCATTTGTACCTCCATGGTTGTGTACATGTCATTAACCTGTCTATATATTCGCAGATATATGTATTTCCGTATATATCGACATACATCTCTCTATCACCCTTTCTATCCCTATTGTATATATATATATATATATATATATATATATATATATATATATATATATATATAGACAGGGAGAAGGAGACAGTGTGTACACACCTTTCGTTGGGTACATGGCAGTGTATTCTGTTTGCTGAACTCTTTGTGTTTTAACCTGTCACAATACACACCTGCCGTTGGTACATCTCAGGTAGCTTAGTGGTAGGTGATTGTGTACATGGTTGCGTGTTCTACTCCTGCCAGTGGTCGTTTTACCTCTCAGAGCAGGCAATGTTAGTACAAGGGTGAATAATGCTGGTTTCACCTGTTCTAGACATCTTTGACTGTGATCTGCATGGAATTCGGCAAAGCTTAGACCTGTTTTGTGCATATCCGTGTAGTCCTGTTTAAACGACTCTTACCGTCACTTGCCGCCGCATAAACCCGCTAACATGTGCTTACATGTACTCTAATGACCTACATCCAACATCCATTATTCGTGCCATCGGCATTATGTAACGGACCTTGCAGGACATGGAACTGGGTACATACACAACACAGTCAGTGGCTTTACCACTTGGTCATCTGGTGTTTGTACATGTGTTAATGGTGTTTTGTATGTGGACTGTACTACGGCTGTTCCTCCATACTGCAGTCAAATGTGTAACTCAGTTAGTTTACATATGGATGATACCACTTCATGGTATGTCCAAGTGATGTTTAATGGATGTGCTCCAGCATTGGGAATCTATGTCAGAGTGAGGCACACACTGTAATGTGCTACACCTTGACACAACCATAACTGGAGAATGCTGGGGTGGCAGATACCTGTCATGGGTACTCCCCATGCTTTGGCACTACATCCCTAATTACATTATATGGAGGCCCTCATTAACACACCGGGGAATCCATGCAGAGTAGGTGGGGAACAGTGGTTACACACGTGGATCCCGCAACAAAATGATCAGCTTTAACAATTGGCTTAATTACTGTTGTCATTCTAAGGGGATCCAATGTCTGTCTGCTTGGGATGACATGCTTGATAAGCCACGCTGCTTCGCAAGGGATGGCTTGCACCTGTCACCCCTGGGCTTCCGGATATTGGCCAAGGCTCTTGCCACCCCCATAGTGCCTTTTTTAGGCAAGGCTCAAAAGACAAACCCACCTCCCTAGAAAACACAAGTGAAAAAAAACTAAGGGTAATGCTGCTCAATGCCAGAAGTCTAAACCTCAAGATGCATGCTCTCAAAGCCCTCCTCAGTATGGAGAACATCAATGTCTGTGCAGTGACTGAAACCTGGTTCAAGGCTCCTGAGAGCACCCCAGCACTACCAGGTTTTACCTCATATCATGCTTTCCGGCCCCAAAACTTGGACCGAACCACAAAAGGAGGGGGAGTATCCATATTCATCAAAGATACCCACACCTCCAGGTTAGTGGCAAGGCACGAAGCATCGGAGACCATCCAGGTGCAACTAACCAAAGGCAAAACTGCCCTACAGGTTGTAGCATGCTACAGACCACCCTCTCAAACTCAGGAACCCCACTCAGCCTTCCTGAAGACACTGGAGAGTATGAATGTCTCACCAAATACCATCATATTGGGAGACTTCAACTACCCAAACATAGACTGGGAACATTACTCAAGCCCCAACACCGTAGCCCAAAGGTTCCTAGAATTCATAAACTCAAATGCGATGGAACAACTAGTCACCACTCCCACAAGAGGAGATAATATACTAGACCTGATCATCACAAACATGGGGACAAAATGCTCCACACCGAAAGTATACCCCTCATTGGTGAGATCAGACCATAAATTAATCTCACTGGAAATCCACATCCCGCCCCCACCCTCTGCACAAAAGACCACAGTGAAGAACTTCTCAAAAGCCGACTTCACACTTCTTAAGACTGAAGTGGTATCCTTCAAGGCCCCTGGGCCAGTGGAAACCACAACTCACACCTCTGAATCCTTTATAAATGCCTTCTACGGGCACCTTCAAGAATGCATGGATCATGCAATCCCTAATAAAACCAAGACCCATTCCCCAAAGGCAGGCGCCTGTCTGGTGGACCCCAGCCATTAACAAACTTTACAACAGGAGGAGGAAGCTACTACATGACAGAGCAAAATCCCTAAAAGGGAAGGCATCTCTGATCAGTACTAGAAAAAAACTACGATCACTCATAAAATCATCCAAGGCCAACTTTGAGAGAAAAATCGCAAAAAGCACAAAAGACAATCACAAGGCCTTCTTTAGCTATGTTAGAAACCTGGGTGGAAACTCCCAGATATGCTCAGAGTTAGTCCAATGACACAAAATACACTGAACCCACAGACATTGCCAACATTCTGGCAGACAGGTTCAGTGCAAATTTCTCTGCCCCCTCCACCCCAAAAGGAGAAATATCTATCCCAGCAGAGTGTAGCCTCCCTAACATCTCAGATGCCCAGGTGAGAGCCGTCCTCTCCAAAGCTAAAAACACAGCATCAATGGGACCGGACGGTGTCCCGGGCTGCATGCTACATGAACTCCAAGAGGAACTAAATCCGCACATAAGGCTGCTGTTTAATCTTAGCCTTACTACAGGATATGTACCCAAAGAGTGGCGTACAGCAACAGTGGTCCCACTCCACAAAGGCGGTGCTTCTTCAGACCCTGGAAATTACCGCCCCATAAGCTTGACGAGCCTGGTCTGCAAAGCTATGGAAAGGATCATTATGGAACTCATAAACAAAGACATTGGGGACCTACAGACATTGGATCCTACCCAATTTGGCTTTGTCAAGGGCAGATCCTGCCTTTTCAACTTGGTCGACTTTTTTGAAACAGTCACTAAGGCCATTGATGAGGGTAAGGCATTTCACACAGCCTACCTTGACCTTTCAAAAGCCTTCAACACAATACCCCACTCGGGCATCATAGACAAACTCACCAGCTTAAATGTAAACCCATATGTCACAAGATGGGTTGCAAACTGGCTCAAGGACAAAACCCACAAGGTCAGAATTGCTGGAGCCATGTCAGACTCTAAGCCAGTCACAAGTGGTGTCCCACAGGGCTCAGTCCTGGGACCCCTCTTATTCGGCATTTATTTTTCTGAGGTGCAAGCAAACATAAGAGGATTGTGGCTGACAAAGTTTGCAGATGACTGCAAACTGGGCGCCATAATTGATACTCCAGCAGACACAAGCATCCTTCAGAGAGGCCTCATAGAAACGGATAATTGGTGCCAGAGTCATTGCCTTAAACTGAACACCAAAAAATGTATAGTCATACCCTTTGGGAAAAACAAATTACCACATAGGTGGTAATCCATTAAGTACGGAAGAGGTAATCAGGGACCTAGGGACCCAAGTTGACAGTAACCTCTCATTTGACACTCACATTGCCAAGGTGGTTAGGAAGACCTTCTATATTGCCCACCTTATCATGAAAGGATTCACATCCAGATCAAGAGAGGTCATTGTGCCTCTGTACTCTTCTCTTATCAGGCCCATGATTGAGTACAATGCCCCATTTGGGATGTATCTTACCCGACACCTGCAGCAGTTGGAAAGACCCCAAAAGTTCCTCACCAAGAGGATAAAGGGTCTCAAGCATATGCCATATGCTGCCCGGCTGAAGAATCTCCAGCTCTATTCAGTCGCATACTGCCTACTCAGAGGTGATCTATGCCTGACGTACAAGGCCATGTCCAATCCGGAATTAATGGACATGCTCCACCTCAGAAAATCCAAATCCATCAGAGCCACGAGAGCAAGAGATTTGAACCTCAACACAGAAATAAATAGGACGTGCTGGAGGGACAGATTCATAACCCAGAGGCTCCCTACACTCTGGAACAGAATCCCAGTCCACGTTAGGCAGAGCCCCTCACTAGCTCTCTTCAAGAGAAATCTTGACGAGTGGATGGGAGATCGTAGGTTTACCCCGGGGGTCATCTCTGTCACTACTAGACAGAGGCACAGTAAAATAAACCCTAAATGGGCATAGTATTCTCATCCCAAGGGGTGGCGAAAGCCACACACACTCTGGCTAGGCTTATAAATGCCCTAGGGCAGATAGCCTAGTACGAACCTATGAACCTATAATTGGCTCTGCTCCACAGAGGGACAGTTGGTTGATCGATGGGGTGGCGATAGCAGACACATTTTGCCTAGGCTGCTGAATGGCTTCTGACAATCGGGCATGTACCTACCGATGTACCTAGGAACCTATACATACAGTATCAACATATGCTGTTAGCTTCGTTTACTGTTCAGGTGTTGACTTTCCTTGTTCCAATAGCTGTTGTGTGTGCAATAGTTGCGGGCTGCCTATGTAGGATTTACACAGTAGGCCACCTATACATTACAATTTGCAGGTGGTCGTGTGTGTGTGTGTGCCATCTGTTTTACTGCCTGTGCAGGTGGGGAAGTGTGTCAGTCCATAGGGGCCTACACTGTCAGTGTATGTGCTATACGTTCCCTCTTTGCCAGTGCGTGGGCATATTGGGCACGCCTCCTTCTGCCTACTGGGGCTGGCACACACAGGTTGTTCGTGGTCTGAATCCCTCTGTGCCTGTGATGGCCTTGGCAATTGTGTTGGGCTGTGAGGGCCTTCACCATTATGTCCCTGCTGCAGTTGTTTCCGCAAAATCATATTATGTAGCATGGCACATACTATGAAGATGTGGGCACACATGCCTGGAGAGTACTGCAAGGCTCCACCAGATATGTCCAAGCAACGGAACCGTGATTTCAGCATCCCAAACACATGCTCTATGATGATTCTGGTTTGTGCATGTGCCTCATTATGGCATTCTTGCATGGGTGTGCGTGCATTTCTGATGAGAGTCATCATCCACAGCTCCAGTGCATAGCCAGCATCTCCCACAAGGTGGCCATATGGGATGTCCCCCCTGACAAATACCTGATACAGCTGTGAGGCATGCCAGATGTGGGAGTCATGGTAGCTTCCAGGGCTGCCAGCACACACATCCATGATAATGCCCTGGGCATTGCACACAACCTGGCAGTTGATGGAGTGGTATCCCTTGCGGTTTATGTAGCGCCTACCATGGTCTCCGGGTGGTGACTTGATTGTATGTGCATGCAGTCTATTGCACCCAGTACCTCCGGGTAGTGTGCCACATGGTGGAAGAGACACATATTGCTGGCCAACTCCTCCTGAGTTCGGGGGAAGTATATGTGCTCACTGGCATGTGGTAACATAGCATCCAGGAACTGGTGGAGTACCCTGGATGCTGATGCCTGTGAGATCCCCATGATATCTCCAGTTAGCCTTTGAAAGGTACCTGTGGCTAGTATTCTCAGGCTTACACATACCTTCGTGTCCACTGGGATGGGTTCCCCTCTGTTGTTTCTGGCTCTCAGGCGTGGATGGCATAGTTCAACTATTTGCTGTATGATGTCCCTGTCCACTCTGTAACGCTCTACTATCTCCAGATCATGTAGCTCCTGGTAGGTTACCCTTGGTCCTGAACACTCTTCTCCTCCTCCGGGGCCTGAGGTGGTTGTCAGCATCGTCCTCCACAACACCTTCAGTCTCCAACACATGCTGATGAATCACAGCTATGGCAGCTCCCAACAAGTACATTGTAAAAGTTCCTCATCTGCTTACACCGATGGTGCAGTGTTTGGGAATACACAAGTGTGTGTGAGGTGCCTTCACACTTTATACTATTGTGCTTTGAACACTGATGATGTCATAGGGTGTGTATGTACATTCGGAGCTGCAGGGTATCTTGTGTTTTACCACAGATAGTGCTATTGTGCTGCCTTTGGTGTTGAATTACATTTGGCTGCCGTGGATTACCTCTTGCCCTTGCCTCCACGTTTCTTAACGATTCCCCTCCCATTGTCTGGCTTGCATCCAGCAGCCTGCTTTCTTGTTTTGTACTTTCCTGAACCAGGATTGTCTTGTGAAATGTGTTCTATTGCAAATCTACTGCAGGTTTGCTTTGTTCGGTGGTTACAGTTCTCTTTTCTTTGCAATCCGATACCTCCCCTATCCTGTTCTGCAGGTTGCTGCTAGCAGCCTTGTTAGCTGGTGTCAATTGCCCACT
Source organism: Protopterus annectens (assembly GCF_019279795.1). Lineage (NCBI taxonomy): Eukaryota > Metazoa > Chordata > Ceratodontiformes > Protopteridae > Protopterus > Protopterus annectens. The sequence continues at coordinate 543,822,440 of NC_056748.1, read as the reverse complement.
GTGAGTTAATAGGTGTTAATTGCTCAGTTATACTCCAATTACCCTACTGTAGCATTTCCTTATTGTCTTCCCCTAAACTTCCTTTTTGGGCTGTGGTGCGCGACGCGTGAGTCTGCTTAGCGGGTTTCAGGCACATTTTCATCCACATACACATGCGTTTTCAGGCACCATGTGTGCTCTCAGCTGAGCAAAGCTATACCTACATCCACACCCCTGTCCTGTGGCTTTGCTTAGCAATGGGCAGCCTGGATTTGCATTTTTCCAATGTGCTTACAGCTGCAGTGGCACACCCCACTGTTGATGTCATGTATTCCTCCAGACCACTCCTCAGTGTTGTAGCACTGCACCGTATTGTACATCCATAGGCCGGTGGGATGATTGTGATTCACTATTACTTGCCTCATTTGCATGGCATTGACTACTAATTTATAGTTACTGTGCCAAACACTGTCACAGGCCCTTAGCAACCCTTACAGCTTGGTTGTGGTGTAGCATGCATACCATTGACTATTATGGTGAAATCATGATTTGTGTTACATTGCTATTGTATGACATTTGTATATATTTTCCTTGTGTTCCTGTTTGCACACACATGCCCTATGGTTGTACTTTGCGTTACTGTGGCCATGACATTAAATGTTATTTTTTATGTGTTGTGCATCTTTTCTTATGCCATTGGCTGTATATTTAGCCATTGGCATATGTTAACTTTGGAATACATGAGTCTGGTCCACTTCCAAGGCTCCGATTTTCTGTTTGTCAACATGTAAACCATTTTTTTTTTTTGGTTTACATTTCAGTAGGCTTACGCTACTCCTACGCCACTTCATGAATCACTATGTACCTTCTTTGCATGGTGCAGTACTATGCATGGGGTGATTTGCATACCTACGCCGGGAGCTGCGCAGATCTGGCTTAGGCTGGTAGTGCATGTGGAATTGGATCGTACCTGAATCGCTCAGTGGCCATATTTGGCATTATACCACCTATGCTATGTCTGTGCCTGGCGCAAGCTTCATGAATCCCGGGGTATATGTTAATTCATCAGGTCAATTTGAGCATCTTGAGACAAAGAAAAGATTCATATTTAATGTTAGGGCTGATTGTAATACCACAGATGTGGTTTATTTAGCTGTTTGTTCCTGCATGTCATTTTATTTAGGAAAAAACAATAGATGATTTAAGGACAGAATAAGAGAGCATCTTTATGACATAAGAAAATGTAATTTGATGAATGCTCTAGTGAGACATGTAAATACATGTGGTAATTGTGACATATATTTAAGTTTTTAGTTATGGAAAGAGTTATGCTTAGTGAACGTGGTGGGAGATTTAGAAAATGTCATAGTAGTATCAGAGGTCAAATGGCTTATTAGGTTAAAAGCAGATACAGGGAAGGGTCTCAGTGATAAAGGTCCAGTGAAACTTTTTTCTTAATATGAGACAAATATATAAGTAATGATTTAGATTCAATGAGTGAACATATGTACTTATCATTGCTTTTATGGACCTATTTTTATGGAGTTGTACCTTTAAGGTAATTTACTGTTTTAACTGATGATTTTAATTAATGATTTTGAAAGCTGTTGACTGGTTGTGATTTTTGTATTTACGTATTTAAATGGTTTAGCATGGTTGCTCTATAACATTCTGATGAAGCAGTATAACTACTGTGAAAACATTGACGTATTTAATACATTTTATCAGTTTTTAGTTGTTTTTGAACTGTCTTGTTGTGTTCATTCACTTGTATGTTCTTGTTGTATGTGTTTCTTTCACTGAGTGAATCATTCATCCTCCTGGCCACATTCTTAGTTTTGTGTTTTATCTGTGTACTCTAACTAAGCTTAGTAGAAATGTAAAACAAAATGTGACATAACATATTGGTGTATTTAAAACAAGCTTTGTAAAAGATGCAAATATGAAATTCACAAAGGTTTTAATACTGAATATATTTAGAGCCTTGGTTAATTAAAGGATGAAGTGGCATCCCGAGACAGCATAAACTAAATGTTCCACACTGCCATTTTATGTGTGAACTGTTCTGTCTCTGTATTCAGCGTAAGTACTCTGTGTAAGTTCTACTGTTTAGGTCTTCTTACCTTTATATGTTGAGAGATGCATAAACCTTGTAGATGACTTACGTGACCTTACTATACAAAGTCTGCTTTCTCCACATAAGTAACCTGTATTAATTGCTGCTGACAAAAAATAGTTTACTCTTCTCTTTCTTAGGGGTACTGCAATAAAGAAATGGAAAATATTTTGGAAACAGCTAAGAGCCAAAATGTTGATAAAACAGACATTAACTTTACAGTGTTGTTATAATTATTTATTGCAGGTACACTTAAGAGTATAGCTAATACTTTGTATGTTAAGGAACCCAACAGCATTTTAGTATATGCTGCTGTCTGCCAATCTGAAGAAGAAAATGGAAAACTTTGGTATATATATATATATATATATATATATATATATATATATATATATATATATGTGTGTGTGTGTGTGTGTGTGTGTGTGTGTGTGTGTATGCCATGTACCAAAAGCCTGTAAATTGATACTAGAAAAACATAAAACACCTCACAGAATTAACTCTATTATAGTAATCTTGTAAATGAAAGTGCATTTGATATTTAAAATTTTAAAACGTTCTGTTTACTAAACTGAATGACACATGCCATCTACAAACCAGAAGGACCTGTAGCAAATGGTTAATAATAAATTAAGTTGTGTGCAATAAGCATTATAGGCATTTTAAGCAGAAAATATCTAGACTGTATTTTTCATGCACTGTGTGGACTTGCACTACAAAGGGTGTTTATACTACAATTGTTGTACTGAAAAATTAAAAGCTACCCTTTAAAATACATATAATCTCATGTATATAAAATTAATATTCATAAAACTTTACTTCTGTTTATATGGTTTAAACCTAACCTTGCTGTGTTATCAAGAGATCTTGTAAAAACAGTTAGAAAATCAACACCCCCAAGGAGTATCCCAAACTCGTGTACACTCCTTTCTAACACATTATACTTGGGCTGTTCTTATTGTCTAAGAGTCAGGTTGGGAGAAAGTGTTATGTGTAAAAACAGATGTCTTTGACTGGAATTTTGTCACTTTAACTGGCTAATGAACCTATACTCTGTGACTGACTCTGCAGTGTCCCACCACTTTAATTTATACTCACTGAATTGAATCTCTGATATCTCTTGTACATTCCTGCTACTTTAACAAATATACTTAAAACTAAACATATGAAGAAAAACAGCTGACTGCAATCAGTGTCAAACACAGCATAAAGAAGCATACAGAGTAGTTCTGTTGTTAACCTCAGGTAATAACATCATGGATTAAGATAACCATGTTGGCACGTTGCTTTGTGCTCTGATTCTTGACTTGCACCCCCCCAATGTAAAATTGCTTACAAACATGTGTCTTAAACCTAAACCTACCAGTTTCTCCTATCCAACTAAGCCTTTGTATTGCTGCTGGTTATAACAATGTCTTTGCTGAGTTTGTTGGTGTTTTTCAGTAAATTTAAAGCTGTCTCATTTTTCTGTAATGGACATGTGATATTCTTCTCTCTCTATTTACACGTCTTTATTTGCTGATTATTCTTTCTGGTCACGTCCATGTTGTATTTGCTCATAGGAGAAACTGTAGGTGACAGAATGCAGTAACAGAATGGAATATTTTGCAGAAATCAATACATGCTGCCATTTCTATAGAACATTTTGTTGTTAATGCTACTTTACTTTCTGTTTCTGAGCTCACTGCATTACATTTATCTTGTAAGTCAGGTCCAGTGATATATAACACTTGTGATGACTTTTGCATGGTGATTTGTCTTTCAAGTCTGAAACTGTACTTTTGCAGTTAAAAAAGGAAGTTGAGTGAATATTCGTTTCTCTTTGATATGCACCATTACATCTGTTTTATTAAAATCTAAAGTGGGTAGTTTCTACTGGCTGCTCGCTTAGCACATTATTGTGTTAACTGTTGCATTTGCTGATGCAGAGTAGAGGATTTCTTTAGTACCCTGGCAGACTCTTCCATTGTCGCTATGCATAATTCAGATGGATGGGTCATAATGTCAGCACCATCTTTAAGTTTGCATTGGTATACAGATAACAGAACAATAAGCAAATACAGGTCTTTGTGTCGTTATAGCACTGAAAGTTTGTGAAAGGTTTTAACTCAACATGAGAGGCATCAGGAGACGCAACTTAAAAAAAAACAGTGTCTGCAGCTATAATTTGTTCTGTATCATTTACTTCACAGATTTGCCTCTCATGCCTTTTCTTGTACTACTAAATCATGTGCTAAAATATCTAGTGCCAGGCAAAAACGCCTTTCACATTTCAGTACTGGCTTCATTCTCTGTGATGAAAATCCCATTAATCATTTCCAGCCTTGTTAAATATTTTCAGACTCCAAGATCCCTAGCATTCTTTTGTTGAGACTGCTTATTCAGTAGCAATGGTGACACTTTGCACTGCAGATTTACACACCGTGGCAATATGCTGCTAGAATGGTGGCAGTGCACACGCCATAATTTCAAAAGCACAATGATGCCCAGTCCAACATTCTGAACCATGAGGAATATTTATCATTATTATATATCACTGCATAATATCCCCTTATATGGCCCTGTGTCTGTCAGACTGCAAAATAATTTTAGGTTAATGAGCAGTCGAAAAGGTAGACACCTGCACTTTGTCATCCAGTTCCGGGAAAAAGTAGCAGTAAGTAAAGTTACAGATTTTGTAATCAGCTGTCAGCAGGCACCAAGTTTGAAGCAGAATTATTTTCTAGTGAATGATAGCTCTGGTGTTGTTATGGTAGAGCTGCCAATACTCAGACTATTATAAGCATGAATGAGTTGATGTGATGGACACCATTAGCCTTTCTCATAATTCCTTTCTAACCTTGGAAACCACAATTGTCATAATATATTGACCCACCCACTTAGCTTATTAAGGAAGTTTCTGTAGAGAGCATTCCTCTCTCTTTTATTTATTTATTTTTTTTTGCATTATGGCTATCTTATTTTTCAGAAGCTATTTGTAGACATACTGTGTTCTATGTTGTTATAAGATTTATTTTCTTTTGCAAACAGATTGCAAGTCAAGGTATTTTAGATGAAATTACTAACACACCTTATTATGTTATTCCACTGTGAAATGAAGGATTAAGTGTTGTTATACATGTTATTGTAAGCACAGTTCAGTTAATTGACAGAGGGCATGTTGGGAGATCAGGCATTAATGTAATTTCAGATGCCATATGCATAGTCACTAAAAATACAAGGATTTGTTCCAACCACCATTTTAATTTTGACATTTTGTAGTCTGCCTTTGCAAAATATATTATTTATTTAATTCTCCATATTAGGGAAACATTTGACTCATCTACATTTGAGGTGCAGTTATAGAGACTGGAAAGTACTATATTATGTAAAGGGGAGTTAAGATGTTGACTGGCTGCTTCTAGCAAATGCTAGAATGAGGAGCTTCTTGGAGCTACTCAGAGCTGGCCAGTATGATGAATCCTACCACCTAAGGCCAAGGGGTTGTGCCGTAGTGGTATTGTACATAATTCAATAACTCACTTCTGTGTAAGGTCATATATGTTCCTACATTTCTGCCTTGCCAGTTAGTGTGTACTTTCTAACTACTTTCTGTCAGGATTTCTTGAAACACAATTAGAATATACAGGAGTGCAGCAGAAAGCTTACCTTTAAAATTAGTTCAACTGTACATAAAAATCTGTGACAGTTACTTTAATTTACTAAATAAAGGATTTAGTTTATTAAAACTAAAATCAGTATAGTAGCTTCAAAACTCAGATTATCTCTCTCAACATGCAGATAATGACTTGCCTGGTCGATAATTAGAATTACTGGTGAATAGAACATGTTGTGTGAGACTACTGAGCGTTCAACATTCAGCTAGCACTATCACTGCTGCTGTAGTGGCATCTGATCTGCCTGACTTGACATATGGACAAACATACACCTTTAGGGCTGCTAGCCTGAATGTAAACACTGCAGTAATCCTGTCTAATCCCTTGCCTGTACTAAGGAGCCAGTCAAGAAGCTGCAGTGCAAATAAATATAAGTGAATGGAACTGAAGCTTTGCTGGCAATAGCAGGTCAGCTGATGGAACTGTCTACGTCTGCTTTGAGTTCGACCAGTATTTTATCCCTTTGGGATTTGGTATGGGCTGCATCACATTCATTTTCCTTTCCTTTATCCTGTTTTTGCTAAACTTGTCAGTTAGAAGCAATACAAACCAAAACAAGCTGTACGGTTGTCGATGCCTTTGAATATGACAGCAGCAGTGTTGAGAAAGGGAAGACTATCGCCTCATCAATCTAAAACGTTTCCAGTATGGCATTTTGTGAATCCCTTTTTTCATAATGACTCCGCAAGCTCAGGATCTAAAAGTCTAATCAAATAAAATGACATGATTGCCAAGAAAGCAAGAAATAAAAGGTGTCACAATCCTTTCTGTATCCCCTTGTGCTGCAATATACTAACACCATGGCAGCACAACTGCGGAGAAAGGGTTAATACCCGGAATTCAGCAAAGCATTCCTGCATTTACTATGTAATATTCCAGCAGTACTAAAGCCATTGCTGAGCTGCAGCCATAGGTCAGAGAAGTAACACACACCAATGAGGCGCAAACAGAAATACCGCCTAAAGAAACCTTAAACAATGTCCAAAATACTACAGCAATGCATTTCACACAAAAACCAAAGCCAGGTAACAGCTACCATGATTACACCAGCAATCATTTAAACGTAATCACTGTTAAGGGATATGACATTAATGGATCTGACAAAATCACGATTTTCCTTTTTTGCATTGCAGTCTAACTCAAAGACTGCACACTCTCAGCTGTGCTCATCTACTCAGTCTGATAAAGTAACAGTGAAACATTTTTTTAAATGTGAGCATTGCTGAAGTTATAAGAAAATTAAATAATTAAACAGCTGAACAGATGTATTTATTTATTTATTGCATTTGTTTACTGAGTTGGTCTGATGGCGGCAGTAAGACCCCTTTTCAGCAGAGGCCTTGGGAGAAAAGCTCAGTCAATGAAAATGCAAAGAAATAGGAATTTCTAACTATTACTACTATGTTAAAAATACAGAATATATTAGAAAATTCAGTATGTACAAATTTTCAGCATAATAGAGTAGGGATAGGCTATTACAAAAACAATTGTGGAAACAAAATCAAAACAAATCTCAAGGAGAAGAAAAATAGCTGATAGGAAATGTGAAAAAGTCCAGGCCAGAACAGAAAAGGAAAGAAAAAAGTATAAAGAACTAGAATATGATTGAGTCTTGCAGTGTATGTACTAGCATGTAAAAATAAAGGAATGGTACAGAAGCTGCAAAACAGTAGGGCTGATAAATGAGCATGGTGGTAGGAAGTGCATTAGTACAGGAGTATAGTTTTGATGAAAATAAGGATAAAAGAAGAGCAGGTGTAGAGCTAGGTTTGACCATGAACAGAGCCACAGGCTTATCAGATGATGTCTAAGATGAACATTAAAGGCTTTGGGTGTGGTATTTGCTTTAGTAGAAGAGGGATACAGTTCAACTCTTTGTCCAAAGAGGAGGAGTTCAAGGAGTCAGTGGCAGAATTGTTGGGTTTGAAGTAATACGTCTTTGGATCATAATATGTAGCCTTGCTGAGGAATACTGTTAGCTGATATTACTCATGCTAGGGCATTGTTCTGATGTTTATATGATTGCAGGTGCTGTACATCACAAGAGGGGAAGAGACCGAGAAAGCTCTAGAGAGATGAACTGCTTAAGTGCATAGCAGTGGTAGGATTTGTAGGTCATATGGCTGCAAAGTTTGTAATTTTATTATAGCGTTGCTGTACTACATTAGAGTTGGTAGTCTACAATTTGATTGGCATGCGACAGCATATAAAGGTGTAGGGAGAAGGAATGCTGTTGAAATATTTTTGCTTGCAGAGTCAGTGAGATAAAGTTTGATTCTGCAGATGGCACTGAATTTTTCATACATTTCTTCTTTATGTGGTAGTCAAATTTTACATTTTCATCTACAGTGACTTCAAGGAGTTTGGCACCTGGCTACAGGTTCAGTTTTTGTGTTGCTAGAATAAGCTACAATAAAGAGTGTTTTCTGGATAACTTGATTTTGGGGGTGATAGGGATTACTTTGGTCTTCTTTAGGGTTGCATAGTACCTGCTGGTTGCTGAGCCAGATGTCATGGATGTGAGTGATTCTTTGCACTGCTGTTGTATTATGTCTAGGGATTTGGTGATGGGCATGAAGTTTGTATCATTAGCATACAGCACACTGATGGGATGTGTGCCTACTGTTTGTTGATCAATGATGAAAATGTTAAGTAGTAGTGGGCCAAGGATGGAACCTTAGGAGACACCTACTGAAACTGGGAGACAGGGGGAAGATGTTGTTCCATTTTACAGCTTGAAGTCTGTTGGAGACATAGCTCATAAACAATGACAGGGAGTGAGAATCATGGTCTATGCTGAATAGTTTCTGAATTACTTTTGGTGGAAAGCTTCAGACAGATCTTAGAATACAGCAATGGTGAACTTGCCCAGTTGGTTTAGAAGGTTTAGAAAGTGGACGGTTAGGGACAGTGGGGCAGTTATTTAAAAGTGTGGTGATGGTCTGAATGAAGACAGTATTGAATTATGAGGCAAAGCTGTTAATATAAAAGTTTACAGAAGGAGATGGTTGGAAAGCATGGCCTGTTTTTAAAAGTTTACTAATGAATGACCAGAACACTTTGGGATTGCTATTAAATGAGTTCTGACAGTGAGTACATTTTCTTGTCTGGCTTCCTTTTTTTTGCCTGCATTTCTTAGATATCTAAAAGTTTAAAAGTTAGATTCAATAATTCTATCTTTCCATATCTTCCATGCTCTGCCTCTGTGTCATGAGCTGTTTGGTTTGTTTGGATAGCCATGGCACTGAGTTGGATCTAGTTGGAATGAGTTTGTTTAGGATATCTAGAAGTGTAGAGTTAAAAGGCATTACTGCATCATCTAGTCAGAGGGTTTGCACTGGTTTCCAGCTGATGGATTTTAAGTTTAAGATGAAAGTGTCTGTTGAAGGAGGAGAGGTTTTGTATCTGATTATAGCATTGCACTGCATACATTTTATTGTGAGTTCTAATAGGAATGGTCAGCACATGGTCATTTAGACAGCCTGGAGGGGTGTTAATTTATGCTGATGTTTTGTGCAGCATTGGTTAGTATTTATCCAGTGGTTAATTGTTATCAGTATTCTTGTTCTACCAGGTTGAACCATGTTGAATTTGAGAGAGGCGACATACGTTAATGCAAGTACTAGAGAAGAAATGTTCAGTGTTTGGTAGTCAGTGTTAAAGTCTCAATATTATTGCTGATTGTCTAATTTCTGATGGGTGTCAGTGTTATTGCTGGAGTTAAGTACCTATCAGACAACGGCTCTTGTGATTATTAAGTTTGAGACAATTCATAACAATTTCTACTTTATTTAATGGAGTAGGGGTAAGTGGATGATGGGTGAGTTTGAGAATCTTTTAGTACATTATAGCCTAGCTTTCTGTCCTCTTATTTTTCATGTCTAACCTGATAACTTTGAAGGCTGTGGCAGGACTTCCTATTTTTGTTTCCTGATTCAACCAGATTTCAGTTAATACTATGATGTCAGGGGAGTGGTGGGCAATCCAGGCCTGGAATTCAGGTATCTTGTTATGGATTCTGCTGATGTTGATGTTACAGAGGTGGAACCCATTAGATGTGCCATGACAATATGACTCACCAAAGGAGAATGTCTGGGTAGTTGTGGAAAGCCTTGTCTTGGGTATATATCACAAAGTTTAAGAGACTGGTGGTAGCATATTTGTGGGTGGGGCTGCTTGCCTTTAGTAGCTGGTTTGAAATGTAGTTTTAGGAGTGCAGGGCACTGGTGAGGGTAGCATCTGTTGAATACATGGAAAGGTGATATATGAAGCAGGCTTGGGCAATAGACAAGAAGCAGTTAATATCATTATAGGGACTTACAATGGTGATGGTGGTAGGAGAGAGTAGGTGAGTGATGTATAGGTTGTAGTGAAGTGATTTGATGTGGGTTAATAGTAGAAGGAGAGGGAGTATGAGCAACCTAAACATTACTGGCAGCTCTGGTGGCACAGCAAAATAAAGTCCTGACTGTTACTCAGGTCAACAGAGTTCATGTAGCAGCTCATGCCCTTGATGGAGGTGGTAGAGGAAGATGGGTGTGTCTGTGATGTCAGGAAGGGAGGGGTAGAACAAAACAGATAATAACACAGTCCCACACAGAGGCATAGCTCCACTATGCACATTCTGGTGGTGGGCTTTCAGCAAACAAAATCACTGCCTGGTGGCAGCCTTCATTTGAAAGTGTACAGGAGAATACAGTCTTGGGGAGAAGGTGGTGGGGGTCCCTGCACTGATATAGGTTGCCCATATCCTCAGCCAAGGAGTTGGATTAGGCTATGGAAATGCACACATTGCAACAATACCAATGAGGGCACAAGCAACCTTTATAGCTTCCTTTATGATGGTCCATCTGGACAGCTGTTATCACTGTGATGGAGTAATTGCTTAGTTTTAGGAATGACTAGGCTATGCCCACTTTCAGAGGGGACCCAGAGAGCACACTAGCAAGGTTAAATAGATGCATTCTTCATATTTTCATAAACTGCAAAAAAAAAAGACATGTCTTGACAATAATATATATTTTTATACGTTGTATATTTTTTATACATTTCAAGTATTTACTAAAATATATAGAGAGACAAAGTGTAGTGTTACTATGTTTACAGGAATAAAAACATACATGTACCTATTTTAACTATTTATACATGATAAATTCACTTCCCCACTCACACATATTTACAGCATTGAATACAAGTGCCATTGCATTTAAGTGTAAGTATTGACTGCACTGTGCAAACACAACAAGCAGGAGGCCATTGGTCCTCCATTTTAGTTGAAGATTTTTTTATGTTTGTCAGCTTTGATTAGGTGGGCATCTGGTGGGGGTATCACCCATGGCATATACTCACATATTACCGCTCTGCACACATACGAACACATGCATATATATATATATATATATATATATATATATATATATATATATATATATATTTTGAATATATATATATATATATATATATATATATATATATATATATATATATATATATATATTTACTTATATAGAGAGAGCTATCTATCTGTATGCACAAACACAAACACACATGATCCTGTTATTTTTTGCCAACTTATTTCCTCACGAAATGATAAAAATAAATATCAAAACATTAATTCCTATTCAAGTGGAATAGGCTTTAAGACGGGTCCTTGGGTAGAGGTAGCTACACTTTCTCTCCAAGTAAAAGCACATGCAAAATCACCAAGTTATGCTTTAACATGGGTCTGCATGGGGACCAAGTCTCATTCCCTTTATATAACTCATTCAAACAAAAAAGTCAACCATTACATTTAATCAACTATACAAACAGATGAAAATGAAAAAACAACAAAAGAAAATAGTGTTTTTAGCAGGGTAAACTGTCTCGGCAGTCCCATCATGGGGACAATGCCCCCACATTTCCTGCTACATATATATAGCAATTTACGGTTGTACAACAGTGGGGAATGGAATAAACTCCCTAATCCACACTGTCCACCAAGCTGCAGTGGTGGTGCAGCAGTTAGCACTGCTGCCTCACAGTAAGAGGTTGTCTGGTTCAATTCTTGGCTAGACTGCTTTCTCTGTGGAGTCCGCATGTCCTCCCTGTGGTTGCATGGGTTTCCTCTGGTTGCTGTGGTTTCCTCTCACATCCCAAAGACATACTACAGGTGAGTTGGACACTCTGAATTGACCCTAGGTGTGAGTGTGTGTGTGTGTGAGCCTTCTGTGGAAGGCTGGGTTATGTGCCGGGCTAGCAACTTGACACCATAAAACTCCACTTCCAATTGTTCTCTGGACCATTGTTCTGCTGTGGTGACCCCTAATGGGAAAAGAAGAAGAAGAACATCCACGCTGTATGCCAATTTTGCACCTACGATGACATGTTATGTTCGACAAGATGTGGACTGGTTAAAATATTTGAGGAGTCACACTTCAATAAAATCACTAACAGAAGGAACTGTACCCATACCTATTTTATCTTTCTGTTTCTCTCTCGCTCTCTCTCTCTCTGTGTATGTATATATCTGTCTATATATATATATATATATATATATATATATATATATATATATATATATATATATTATTTATGTATTTTGTTTGATTATTTATTTATTTATTTAAATGTGTTTACCAGTGTAGAGTACTGATCAAACAGTGATCAATTACAGGCTCAGACCAAATGACATCATGTTTGTGTCTTTCGGCTTTTCCCGGTTAGGGGTCGCCACAGCAGAACTCCGATCCACTAATGATTGGCAGTAGATTTTTTACATGCCGAGTTTGCCAGCCCTGACGTACAACCTTCAACGAAGGTATGCCCATTCACGCATGTCTCCACACAGAAGATGCTCTAGCTGAGAATCGAACGGCACAACGTCTTGCTGTGAGGCGACAGCACTACCGCAGCACCACCACTGCAGCTTCGACCAAATAACATCATAATGTAACAAAACAATGTGCAGTAAACAAATAACAGTGGTTTACATTGATGAGTAAGCATAAAAATGTGACAAAATATATATGTAGAATATATAACTAACCAACCATATTTATAAGTGGCACAAAAACGGGAAATAGAGTTAAAGTAGGAGAAGAAGAAGTGGTTGAGTTATGGGCAGCAGTAGTTAGGTTAGGAATGCTAAGAGAGACCAGTAAGATGAAAAAGGGGACTAGATTATGTGTAGAGTATTTTAAGCAGTAATGGATTGGCAAGCTGTATCATAAGTTAGCATTAGTTAATTAATCAGGTGTTTCAGATATGTGGGAGGTAAAGGTACTACCCATTTGGAGATATTGCTTTAAGTGCCATGCCTTTTACATGAATAGCTGTATTTAAACTGTTTTAGTAAATATTGGTTGAATTGTGGCCTGAACAGGGAGCAGTTTGTGTGATCAAGTAAGTCAGAAGGACATGGCTGCCATAGTTTTGAGACCAGTGATGGCTAGTAGAGTGTAGTCTTATAGAAGGAGTTTGTAGAGAAGGACCACTTCTGGCTTGGCTTATTATAGGTGTGAGTGACAGGAAAAAAGTAAGAAAGAGGGAGGAGGTGTCTAGTTTAACTATTTTAAAACGGTGAGAAACCAAGAAGAAGAGGAAGATTGGATCTGTCCTGCACTGGAGGGCACTTATCCTTTGAAATAGAAAGACAGTGGTGTTCTTTCCATGGTAGTGACTTAGGAATTGACATAATTTGTTGGAGAAAGTCTGAAGGATGGCAATATTTTGATAGAGACAAATGCAAACTAGGGGAGATAATACTCAGGTTGAGCAAGGAGAATGCCTTTTCCTATAGCAGCCCTTGCTGGATGTGAGAAGGACTGAGGTATTTTGCTGGCCCAGAAGAGCAGACTATTGATATTGGCTCTCAGCTTTTCTTTGTGTTTATTTTTGTTTAGTTATTGGTCTTGTCAGATACCCTAATATCTAAAGAAGTGCTGGCTTTGGCGGACTTGACATCACAATCACAGACATGAAAAAATTGAGGGGGGTTGTTTTTATGAATGCCGAATAAATTGAGCTTTGTTCTTTTTTGCCACTGAATAGTAGTTTCTTTGAGTTAGGCAGAACTGTAGCTGAAGAAGGTCCTTCTGAAACTGAATTTTAATTGTATGAGGTAGGGGATAAGACCTACAGATGACCATCAGACCTACAGATGACCATATCATATGCATAAAGAACTAGTATTAAATGGGACATGTCTAGTGGAAGTTTGTTGATGATGACTGAAGACAGATGGGGCTGACCCTTGTTGCACTCCAGAGTTAATGAGGGAACTGATGTAAAGACTAGATCCTACCTTTACCTGAAATGGATAGCTGGACAGAAATTCTTTGAGACATGTAATGGCAGCAGGGGTGATCCCAATGTCTTGCAGATGGAGAAGTAGAATTAGGTGACTGACTTTGTTCAAGGTTTGTGTTTACGTCGATGAAAACAGTTCCACTAAGATTTCCTTTATGTAAATTAGTTAAGATGTTATCAATCAGGGTCCATAGAGTAGTCATTATGTTCTTATCAGTCCAGAATCCATGGTGTTTGAAGGACAGCAGGTGGCATTTTTGTAGGTAAGTGGTAGGATATTTACATATGACTTTTTTAAAGAATTTTACTAAGGGTGGGTAGGACAGAGATGGTGAGGAAGTGACTACAAGAATAGATATCAGTTTCTTTTGGTATTGTTTTGACAAAAGATAATTTCAAAATAATTAGCATAGTATTTGTGGCATGGCAAAGAACTTAAGTTTGCTTAAAAAGATTTGTGAAAAATTTCTGCAGTGGTACAAGAACCAAAGGCAGGTCCAGGTTGTGAGTTGATAGGAATCTGTTTAAGTAGGGTGAAAATTGCTTAGAAGTGAATTTTGTGAAGTAAAAAGGTGAAATGCAATGGTGATAGGATGTTTTTGTTGTGTGTCTGTATTGTGGGCAGGTGAAAATATGAAATGGATAGTACTGAAAAGAATGGCTAGGAAGTTACACACCTTAAAAAGAGTTTTAAAGAAATGATATTGTATGAAAAAGTGCTCATCCAACATTATTAATAAAGGATCTGGATTTCAACTTGTAAATGGTCTCCACACTTTATTGAGAGAAGGCAAGTAGTAATCAACACATTATTACTATACTACTCTTTTAGGGCCTCAAGTGGGCTAGATCAGTAAAAAATATTGTTTGTTTTAAATTTAACAGTCCTTTTCAGGACTATTTATTTGGTATTTTTATGTTTATTCCTTTTCTTCTCATAGCAAGAAGGAAGGGGTTGAATAAGCAAACTCCATTCCCTTAGATGGTCTATAGACTTTGCATTGTGGGTGGGTGAGGATGCAGGCAGTCTTGAGAATTCTCTGAGGGAGTCAGAAGGTATAAGATTAGCCGATGGGCAGGGTATTATCCTAGATTTGAATATCCTAGATTTGAATATTCATTGGAGGAGGGTCTTCCTGTTAGTTTAGTGACTTCCTGACAGAGTGAGGAAGGGGAGGCTTGTTTAGATTTTAGTTGTTTGGTTTCGAGTCTGCTTGTGGCCTATATGGTAATGTTTCTCAGAATTTTCTAATGGTCAAGGTCACTGGGAATGAGGTCTTGTTTCCACATTTCCCATGCTTCATCATGTATTTTCAGTAGGTTTTAAGTACTTTGGTGAGTTATTCAGTTTTGGTGTGTTTCAGTAGCCTTGAAAACAATGGAAAGTGAGCATCCAGAGGTGAAAGTATCGTATTTCTGCATAAATAAGACCTAACCAGAGAATAAGACCTAGCATGGTTTTCCAGGGTGGTCATGATATAAGCCCTTCCCCAAAAATAATCCCCAGTTAAGATCGTCAACAACACACGATGAACGTGTTAAATTATAAAATAATATTACTGACACCCTTTATTGAGATTATTGTACTCTGCTCACCATTTTTGTACCATTCGGACACCCAATTCTTCTCTTTGCAGAAAGTCGTAAGATTCTTTCCCTGGGAGACCTCCACAATTCTTACTGTAACTCTAATCATCACTCACACTTGACGGTTGAGATCCTTGGCTCATAAACACTGGCAGGTGTACTTTGTACTTCAGGGGTTGGAGACTTATGGCAATGCTCCAGAAGAAGATGACATGACTGTATTTGAATAACTTTTCCATTATTGGGAAAACAGAATGGATTGCTTCTGCTTTCAGTTTTATTCCCCCCCTCCAATACACATATATTTAGATTTTTCTGCACTTTCTCTTAAGCGTGAAATATTGCACTGTGAAAGCCAAGGTGTAGATATTCTGAAGTTGAAATGTTTGTTGCACTGTTTATGTAGAATTCACACACAACTGTTAACGCATTACTTAGAACTGTTGCCCAATAACAGAAAAGTACCAAATAAATGTCAGTTTGTGTACATGAATAAATGTTGATATTTGTACATGAATAAATGTTGATTTGTGTACATGAATAAATGTCAGTTTTTGCACACAAATAAATGAATAAATGTAGATTGTTGTACGGGGGGTAAATAAGGCATCCCCTGATAATAAGCTCTAATGTGTATTTCGGTGGGGGAAAGAGTATAAGACCCAGACTTATTTTTGGGGAGATACGGTAGTACTTTGGTTAGTTTAATACTGTCAATGTTACCATCAGAAAGGGAGATTATTTCGGACCAATAAATAGTAGCAAGCATTGAGTGCAGTATGGGGCTATTACGGGAGAGCTAAGGTCTGAAAGATATTAGCCTGAGGGATATCTGACTTGTAGATTTTGTATGGAGAATTTGATGGGGCGATGATCACTTAAAGTGGGTGCATGAATGGAGATAGAGGGGATATTGTTGGGATGAGTTGTGATAAGAAGGTTGAGAAGTGAACGATAATTAGATTTGGGCTCACGTCCATCTGGGATGACTTCTAGTTGCAGTAGGCTGAGATCTTCAAGAAATTCACTTAAATCATGCTTAATTGGGTCCAGAAGGTTTAAAGTCACCTAAAATGATGATGCATTTAATTGGTTTGATGTGAGAAAGTATGGTTAAGAGTGTTTTTCTTAAATTGTCAAGTGAAGGAGGAGGTGACAGATAGGAAATGGTGAGGCACTGGTGCTGTGACAACGTGATTGAAAGTTTAGTTAGTAACCAGCTAGGGTCAGAGTCAGTGGATGAACTGACTTAGGTTTAAAATATGTTCCAACAGTTGTATCCAGATTGCATGATATGCAAATGGACGTGTATAGATTTAGTCGCAAACTTTATTTGAAATATTTTTTTAGTTTAAATACTGATAATGATTGTGTAGATTTAGATTCTGACATGTCGAGCTCAAATGATAGTTTTTATAGCTGTATGTCTGATGAGCCAACGAATGCTTACGTTAAACTTAACACTGACAAGGTTCCTTCGAAAAGTAACTTCTGTCCGAGGGTTACTAATTATGATGTGTCTAACTTTATTAAAATGGTAAATCATTCTTTGGAAATAGGGCATCAAGAATTTATGTCTGATAAGAGCAATATTGAATATAATATGACAATACAAGAATGGAAGACTCTAATGAATTTAAGTAAGAAAAATAATATTGTCTTTAAACCTGCCAACAAGGGCAATAAGCTAGTAGTTTTAAATACCATGGACTATTTTGATATGTGCATGCAACATCTTAATGATAAAAATGTTTATGAAAAATGTGGGGTAGATAAATACCATTCAGCTATATCAGAATATAAGGAGCTGATACAAAAGGGCTTTAGATTGGGCTACTTTAAGTTGAATGATGTTAATAATAAATTCCAGACAGAAGGTTGTGGTAGGGCATATTTTTATTGCCTACCTAAAATTCATAAAAACCTTAATAAACCTTCTGGTCGCCCCATAGTATCTGGTCATAATTATTTTTTAAGAAATATTGGCATCTTTTTACATGATTATTTGTCAGTTTATGTTAGAAAGTTACCTTCCTTTTTAACAGATGTATTTGATTTTTTAAACAAAATTAATGATATAAAGTGGAATAAAAGTATGTATTGGTTGACAGTTGATGTCAAAAGTCTCTATACAAACATAAGCCATGATTTTGGTCTAGAGGCTTTGAGATGGTTTTTGGGTCACTCTCCCGTTTCAGAGTATGTTATAGAGTTATTATATTTTTCCTTAACCAATAATTTTTTTGAATTTAATCATTCCATGTATCATCAAAAAAGAGGCACAGCGATGGGGGCATCTTTTGCCCCCATGTATGCCAATCTGGCTATGGGATTTTTTGAGATAGAATACATTTATAAACATAAGTGTTTTCAACAACATGTTATTAAATACTACAGATATGTAGATGATTTAATTTTTTTAGTGGAAGGGGGACAATCCATGGCTACAGAATTTATTTCTGATCTGAAGTGCAATAGATTTTCCCTGGATTTTGATGGTTTAAACATGGGCTTACGAATTCCCTTTTTAGATGTGATTCTTGACATTTCTAGTGGTCATAAATTAATAACTTCTGTGAATAGAAAATTTGAAGGCTCTATATTATATGTACATGGCACAAGTGGACATGTTCAACACACTATAAACTCCCTACCTTATGGAGAAATGTTAAGGAGCTTTAGATTATGTAATGATGAAATGATTCTTAAAAATGAGTTGGATTTTGTGTACAATTCTTTTTTGATGAGAGGTTACAATATATCCTGTTTGGATGAAAGTCTTAATAAACTATGGGATTATATTAACAAGCATAATAAGGAAAATATATCACAGAAAAAAAGACCGGAATTCTACACTAGTCGGAAAAAACAAGTGAATAGTGAAGCTATGTATTTTGTTACTACTTACGGCTGTTACACTTCTGAATTAGTTAAAATTGTATCCATGTTTTGGAAATATTTTAGTACCTTGAATGATGTCAAATTATGGCTAAATGCAAACTTGAAATTTTCATATAAAAGGGGCAGGAATATCAAAGACTTTTTGGTACGAAGTAGATTTAGTATGCCTATAGATACTATGGTAGAACAAGTTAGACACAAAGGAACCTATCAGTGTGGTAAATGCAAGGCATGCAATTTTGTTACTTTTAATTTTGAATATATAAATGATATCCCTTTTAGAGTTAATAAATGTTTTAGTTGTAAGACAGAGGGAGTTATCTATGCATTAAAATGTCCCTGTCACAAATTCTATATTGGGCAAACAAAAAGATCTTTTAAAGTGAGATTATTAGAACATATTAGGGACATAATTAATATCAAGAATGAAAGCCCTGTTGCACGACATTTTTTTGAAATGCATAATAGTGATGAAAGCTTGTTAAAAGCATCAATTTTAGAACAAATATCTAATAATGATGTTGATTTATTAAGAATTAAACAGCTGCTACTGTATAAAGAAACTGTCTACATTTTAAAGTTTAAAACTTTATATCCTAATGGGCTTAATGAAGATTTTAACTGGAAAATGTTGGTCAGATGACTTAATACTTTTTTAATAAGATGATTGTTTGATTGATTTGATTAATTGGTTTAACTTGTATATAAGATGAGCTTGTTTCATTTGTATTATACTCCTGGAAGGCAGAGTGCAAAGTTTTCTATCAGAATAAATCGTGTTTGGTGAATCCTTCCTGTTGTTTTCATATTTCCTCGTTCTTGTGCTGTTGTTGCTGATGAACTGACTTGCCTCTTAAAGGGATTATTAACTTAAAAAAAAAAAAAAACAGCCAGCTTTTTTGGTTTTCTTTTCATGAAATTACTTCTATAATACACACTGGAACTGGAATGCGATGCCCCCCCCAACTAAGGGTAAACATATTATCCTGTACAAACAGCATGGGTTTATCAGAGAAAGAAGGACAAGTAGACAAGTATGCATGGAACAGTTAGCTGCAGAAGATTTAAACATGGACCCACTATTGAAACAGCAACAACCACATCATCAACAACAACAGAGTAATCAGCAGAGTTAACACTCTTTTCCACTGAACAGGTGATTTCTGTGGACTTTAATATATGTAACTTGTCTAATCACTTTTTAACTGGAGATGAGGTTGCATTATTGTAAAGTATTTATTTTCTCCCAGTAGCATATCCGGGTTAGTAACCAGTGTTAATGAACTGCTAAGTCATTACCAGGAAAATGAATTTCATGTTTAAGAATAATAAACTGTTGCTCAGTAATAGGAATGGGATGTTTAATATTAAGTAGCCCTATAATGCTCCAGTTCACCTGTTATAATGGCATTTGAGGATGCATGAGATAAAAATAATGTAAGTATTACAAAATAAGCCTGTAAGGCAATAGTTACCTCTTGATGCCAATCACGTGAAAGCTATGAATCATACAAATGGCCATGCTATCAGAATAATGAAAGCTGACAAGAGGGAGACAATAGTTTTAATGGATACATTTGTATATCATGACAAAAAGCTGCTTCTATTAAATAACGGACAGATTTTTTAAACGGCTATCTAAAAAAGACGTTTTCAAGTAATAAAACTCAATGGATTCATGCTTGAACAAACATTTCATGAAAGGGTTAAGACAGATGTATAATTTGTTAGTGTTCTAAAACCAAAGATAGGGTTAATGTTTGACAACACTAAAATACATAAAAAATGAGAATGCCCCCCTGCATTGTGACTAATAGTGTCAGATACTGGCTTTAATGTGCAACCAGTAACTACATTTATTGATTTAATACTGAAAGAGCATGTTCTCTAACAATCATCATATATTAAGGACACATTTAACTTTATAAGATCAAGGCTTTTAAGCAGAAAGAAATGACTTTATAGCAAAAACAGAGGTCAAGTCATTGTACAGTCATTATCCATGTATTGAGAATGGAATAAGTATCTTTCATGCTGTATCACGTTGACAGACTGATGGCATACAAGGTAAAATTTGATAATGGAATGTATTGATTATATTGTGACCATCAACTTTTTCATTTTTAAAAAAGTACTGCCAACTGGTTTAAGGTGTGGCCTGGGTGCCAGGATAGTACCGGCTATGCCATACTAAATCTGGGCTACTGGGAAAAGGAAGTATTGTGTACAAGTGAAGCTTTCAGACAGGGCACATTTTCATGTTACTTTATTGAAGACATATTTGTGATTTGGTATAATGATATCACAGAATGGCAAATGTTTTTACATTTTGTTAAATAACAACACTCAATTATTATAATTTGTGGGCAAAATAAATAAAAATAGAGATTATTTGGACACAAATGTTTCAAAAGTTATTCACTTGCAGAGTATGAGTACTTTAATGTCAGCTGTAAAATGCTGGCAGCAATTCCTTCTGAATGATCAGAATCTGCTTCTTATTTACAGAAGACTCTGGTACAAGGTCAGAGAATAAGGCTGGAATATCTTACTATGGACTCTGACACTAAATGACAATATATTAAATTGCTAGAAAAAAAAGTATAGAAAGGTGTTATCTGAGTGAGGTTGCTGGAAAGAATATAGATGACATTGTTGATAGTAAGGGATGAGTTATGGCTCAGGCCTTGTCACCACTAGCCCTCCCACAACAACTATCCAGTATTACCCCCTCCCCTTCTGAATCTAGACATTGGAAAATACACATGATTTTAACATATCCACTGACTGCAGGGCAACAAAATATACTATGAAAAATTACTAGCATAAAATGACAGTGAGGTCTGATGTTTTAGAAATAGTTAGTGAGCAATCCAATGTTATTAACAAAAGGGAAAGTAACTTAAAAGATTTGTTGATAAAGGTACCAGAGAACTGGTTAAACAGATGTGTGGTACCTGAAAATGTTTTAACTGCAACATGTATGATTATGTTTCTAATGAAGACATATTTTTCAGTTTTAGCACTTACTAGTCTTGTAAATCCAGAAGTGTTTTTTACTTGTACTTCAGAATATGTAGTGTGCATAGCACAGTGTTTAACATGAAAATGATTTTACATAGAAAGACTGAGAAAAAGTTGAGTCAGAAGCTACAAACACAGTTTTGACATCAAACAAAAGATCTCCATTAATGCATTATAAAGGGATAACACTTACAGCAATTCAATAAACTCCATGTAGGCTTAGCATGAAGACTACACAGAGATTACCTGTTAACGGGATGAGCAGTAGTGCTAATTCCATATGCAGGCTGCGCATCGCAATTACACAGATACAAGTGAGATTTCATAGCCAGCAATAGTGTTGCCTACCAGGAAACTGTGTAAAGCAGCGCAAACACATTCAGACATGCAGACAAGTTTACCTATGGGCAAATGTGTTCGGTGAGATTGTGTGGACAGCTAGAATAACCACCAGAGCTAAAATTGAGGCAATGACTGCAGTACTAACACATTATAGAAAAGTGTACTCACTGCAATGTACAATACAACATGTTTTTGGCGTACTGAAATAAATGTTTTGTGGGGATCATTAAGGGTACCTAGGCTGCATTATAAATACACTAGTCTGGGAAGGGTGTGTATTGAAAAGGGCCACAGACATAAATGGTAGGAATGAAGACAGAGGAAGAGGACAAGTGAAACATGGTAATGTACACCCGATAAGAGCATGTCAATGTACATACACCCTAAAAACAAGACAGTTGTAGCATGAACACTAATCACATATGTAGTTAATACAGTATGCAGTACTGTTCACACCTCCATTGCATGGGTATATTTATAGTCTCACACAGTTATTGTATATTATGTGACAGTCACACAAGGTCACATATCAATGGAGATGATTGGTTGTGATATAAATACCCTGACATGATCACTGGGAGGACATTTAGCAAGGCTGGAATATACAATAGGGGATATGTGCATATTGTGAATGCAATGTCAGCATAGGTCATTGTCTCAACCAATCAGGACAGATAGAAACAGACTAATGGACAACAGTAGACAGAAGCATGCACAGTCATGGGCAACAATCATGGACAATATCAGAATAATACCACCATTAATCTGTGACATTGACATAAAATATGTGATTGTGAGTTATTATATCTATAAGTGGAATCAAGCACACCTTCCCCAAAAATGACCACTTTTGGGGTGGTGCTAAGATGGACACTTTTACACCTATAGTTTAACTTATGAGCAATCCTAGCTAGTTAGGAGGTTTGCATAACATATATAAATGCTACAAACCACACTTGCAAGAATGTAACCCATGCCAGCAATGTTGTCAGTGAGCTGTGTACTTAATGGGTACATCACAGGAACACATATCACACATGCATCTTGTAGAAGACCTTGAAGGGAAGTCTGAACTATCAACAC
Source organism: Protopterus annectens (assembly GCF_019279795.1). Lineage (NCBI taxonomy): Eukaryota > Metazoa > Chordata > Ceratodontiformes > Protopteridae > Protopterus > Protopterus annectens. Next base: position 543,799,463 of record NC_056748.1, on the reverse strand, counting down.
CTAATGGTTATGCATTACAAAGAATACTCATGTATGACCAAAAAGATGTGTGGAAACTCACTGTAGCAAAAGTGATACACTTGAGTAAATTATCCTTGGAAAACGTGGTGAGGTACATGCTAAAGGGTGAATTGTACTCAATTAATGGTGTGATGAGGGCTGAGAACAAAATTATTAGAATGTCCTTTGATGTGAACACCATGTCCATACTCAATAGTTGTGCTACATGCAAAATATTTGTTTTCATTGTGGTCACATGCTGATGTAAGTTCCATTGACTATCTACCTGATTACCTAGGTAATGTACCACTTGGTCTGCTCATAGGGGTGTTCTGTCTATATTGTAATTAGCCTGTGTATTTGCTTTTAAACAGGGATTAATTATGCTTTTTGTTCATCTAGTATGTCACTATGACTCTGTGTGTTAATATTTTATGCAGCATATCAATAACATTCTGGGATTCAATAATTGTCCACAATTTGCAATCGTCCACAAAGATGGGTAGATAAAGGATGTTTAAGTTTGTCTTGACTTCTGAGAGCTAAATACTGAACAGAAAAGGACCTAGTATACAACCCTGAGGTACGGACCTGGCCACTGGAGTCTTGTTAGAGGTGACTTTACATACTTTCACATTACTGTGCCCTGTCTGTGATCCATTTGTCTATCCACTTGGTAATGTAGGTGTTTATGCCCACTTGAGGCAGTTTCTCTGTTATACCAGAGGATGGATTTGTGTCAAATGCCTTGACCAGGTCAAGTTATGTGGGATGACAGTCTTTTCCTCATGCCTGCCCTTGGTGACCTTCTTGAAAATGTCAACCAGATGTAACAGATGTGATGGAACCTTAACAAACCAAAAATGGGATGAGTACACAGTTGGGAGATTACATGTGTCCTTTTTGATAAAGTCCATGACAGATAAGAAGAGTCAGGATTATGGGTCTATAATTCTCTGCATCAGGCGATGGTACCCCCTTTTCCAATGTATGACTGTTTCTGTACACCCTTCTGTCAGAACATAGGCTGTCTGGAGGCTGTGTTTACATAGGGATCCAAGTGATTCTACTATATCAGGTTTTACGTTATTGTATAGGCAACCTGGGATGTTGTCAATGCCCACTGATTCTGTGTTTTTAGCTTTAGAGAGGGCAGAGATGAGCTGCTCTCCTGAGAAAATAAACTGATTAATGTTTGCATGTATGCTTTGGCTGATGGATAGTGGGGATAGAGGGGTGCATTTTGAAATAAACTATCAGCTTGCAGATTGTCTCTTTTCTCCAGTAGAGTATGGGTGGTGGCATCATCAAACAGCTCTGTGCTTAGCTGTGTATCCCCCTTAATATTTCATACTTACATAAAATATGATTTGTGACAACACCTCCAAATACAACTTTAGGTATGCATCACAAGCCACATAGTGTTACTGTTCACACAGTCATGCAGTTCTACCTATGTCACATAATTACATCAATTGCATATCATATGCCTATATGTTTTTCATTGGAAAGCTGTGTGTGTGAACTCCCTGATACCATATATGGACACATTACAAATGAGGTGGATGTGGTTCATGCAGAACAGCTACTGACACAAATGCTGATAGTCACACAATGCTTCTGGGCAACACCTGAACAATCCTTGGGAATAGCAGCACAATTATGCATTTAATGAATTCCACAAGGTTGCAATTGAATCAAAACTTGTAATATGTTTGTGTATATAACAGCATTACAACATGTGGATGAAACAAGTCTTCTGTGCACACGTAATCAGTATGATGATATATGTTATATTGATGTATGTCACAGAACATTTAATGATAGTAGGTATTCATGTACACATATGTGCCATACTGCAAGTATCACTGTGATGGTTGAATGAGAAATGTGTAGAATGTTGATATGTTCCACTCCAAAAATGCATGCCTTACAAAACCAACAATATACATAGTATCATCCCATGTCAATGGTTCTCAGGAGGCATATTACTACAGGTTTTATGGAAGGAACATGTTATCATATGGCAGCAGCAGACATCAATACATTACCTCACATCATAGTTTGTAATACCCTCTTGTAGAGCCACCATACATCCACACCTCAGCATAGTACATGTTGATGACAGCAACATTGACATATGAAATGTTCATATGGTCATAGGACATTATTAGATTAACAGCTAACATCACATAAAATCCTAGCCATTATTATACCATTTAAACCAAAATTGCTATATCTGTATGATGGAAGATAGTAGGTGTATGTGTGTATGTATCTGTTTGATTGCATTACATGCTGCCTCTGTCCATATGTGACATGTACCACCCCATGACAGAATTAGCAATCACATATCCAGTGGTCGGCACATGACTTGCAGGGGCTCAGTGAAGGACTCTGTTTCATGATGTGTGTGTTCATCTTTGAGATGAGGACATCCTCTAGTCCTCTGCAGGAAGGATCTTATGTGGGCAGAAGGAAAAAGAAGATGTTGGATTCATGGGACCATGTTGACAGTTCTCCTAAATGGTAGTTAAATGAAAAGTGATTCAAAAGATCATACAATTACTGTAAGATACCACCAACCACACACACACAGTAGTTGTCTGGGTCTGATTTGAACATTAAAACTGTGTAGGTATAGAAGCTAGATTTCATACAATGTAAGACTAGTACCACCACATATGTCTAACTTTAACACTGTCATGGTGCACTTTATAGAGGATGATAGCATCATTGTATACAGAGAAGATATTGGGAGGAGTGTCTGACACAGATGTGAAGTCACATCCCACTATAAAATTGTCTCAAAAATATTATTTGAATGAACACACACTCAAATGGACTGCTGTCAGATTAGAACCCCTAATTATCTAGTTACAGAAGCTGGACAAGATAGTACTTAACTTTAGTGCCACAGCACAAGTTTGACTTAAGCAATGTCAGAGTGTACTATATAGAGGATAACATCATCAGTGTATGTTAATAAGAAAATGTTTGGAGTCATGTCTGACATTGCTGTGGACTCACGTGCCATTGTAAAATTACCAGACAGTTTGTTGAGTGAACACACACACAAACACCAGTTGACTCTAGTGAGATTAGAATTTCTAACTTACTAGCTACAGGACACAGTACTTAGCACAAGCATCACAGCACAAGCATGGTGTTCACAGTGCCACATGACACTTTATTGCTGATGATATCAGCAATATCTGGTGAGTAGAAGATGGTAGTAGGAGTGTCTCACATGCCATTCCAAAATGGACTCTCAAATATGAACTAAGTACAACTATGCACACAGATCAGTTGAACGCTGTGAGATTAGAACCACTACTGAACTAATTACACAAGCTAAAGAACACAGTGCTTAATGCATGCATCAAAGCACCAGTCTGATTTTTACACTGTTGATGGACAATTTATAATGGGTGACATCATTACTGTATGTGTGGGAGAAGATGTTGGGAGGCTTGTATAAAATGGATGAGTAGGCAATTATGACTGTCCAATAATTTGTTCTCTGTGAGATTGGATTGCTCACAGTAGGATAAAGACTCATTCTGTTCTAACTATGCACACACACACACACACACACACACACACACACACACACACACACACACACACACACACACACACACACACACACACACACACACACACCTACTCCTGCCTAACTAGTTACACAAGCTAGAGAACACAGTACTTAATCCAAGCACCATGGCACACATCTGACTTTTGCACTGCTTCTAGATAATTTATAGCTGATGACATCATCATTGTATGCTTGGGAGAAGATGGTGGGAAGCTTGTATGAAATGGTTGAGTAGGCATGTATGACTGTCAAAAACATTTGTTCTCCATGAGATTGAACTGATTATAGTAGGATACAGACTCATGCTCTTCTGATTATGCACACATATTTACACATACATACAGACACACACATAGTGTGAATGTTGTGGTAAATAAAACCACACCTATTTTATTCCCATCTGCAGAGCACAGTAGTTAATAATTGTGCCATCCCTAAAGTATGCTTTTGCCTTGTCATACTGGTCTTTATAGATAATGACATCATTATTATATGATATAAACAACATATCCTGTAATGACAGTGGTATGCAAAGTGTGGAATATGTATTTTCTGTTGTGTTTCCAGTGTGCACTTATACTTTAAAAGACAGCTTCTCAAACTAGATGCAATAAGCTGTCAGGAATGCATGTTGTAGAAGAGAGACATATGCACCTGTTTATCAATATGTTGTGTATATTACACACTTACAGTCACACACACACTCAGAAACCGATGTTTTGTGATCAGCATGGATGCAACTGTGGATGTACGTATTCATATTTGTAATCAATTTATGTCCACATTAAGACATGTATAAGACAATTTCAATGTCTATTGTCAGTATAAAGCTTTAGAAGATGTAATAATGCAGTTGTGCAATTTAGTTTTGTAGTGCAGTTGACATTTGGCAGCTACTACTGACATATCCATTTTCAATTGCATGGGTGCAAAGCACATATGAGTCTGAGTAAATACGTGTCCAGTTACTAACAAGTGCCTTCGCTTTGGTTGTGTTTTCACATGGATTATAATGTTATGAAGATTAATGGGGCAGTAAACATAGTAATGCATACCAATCATCTCTTAACATAGAGCAATGCTGAGCAACTGGTTTGTGCAATTGATGGCAAAGTGTTTGCAAATGTGAAATTCACATTTAATAAATACAACTTGAACTTGGGAATTACTTATGCATATATGCTATGGTAGAACCAGCTGACAGATACTATGATGTTCATAGTTTAGTTTATATTGGAAAGGTGCCATAACCTTTAAGATATGAAGCACTACTGCTATTGCCTTCCTCATTTGCATGGAGTTAAGTGATGAGCAAATGTGGGTCTCTGCTTAAATGGAAAAATGGTAATATTTCTATTGATTCACCTTCCTTCCTGCAAACACACTAAGTGGTGAGGTGCAGCCATCAGCACTTTGGACAGTACTGAGTGCAAGAAATACACCTGCTGTTTAACTTTCTCTGTGGCAGCAGGGGTAAAAGCAGTGAACTTATTTTTACAGCAGAGCTTGCACAGGGTTCAAATACAGGTCAATCTCATTTTTGACCCATGGTGTCAGGATGGTATTACATAAGTAAATGTGCTAATTCCTGCAAGTGTGAGAAGCAATGAATACAGTGAAGTACTGTATAAAAATAAACAGCAGTCAAGTGATTTATGTCAGTATATGGATTTGGTCTGTTATACATTCAGCAGTGTAAATAAGTGCTCAAGTAAAGATTTTGAATTACTGACATTACTCTGCTTTAACTCTGTGTTCCATTAGCACAGCAAGTTTAAGCAGCATTGTGCGGAGGTAACTGCACTACGTCATATGATATGAAGGGTCTATATAACTCCAAATACCTAATGGTGGAACCATTATGTTCGAAGTTACAGAACTTCAACTATGTAAAAAAAAAATAACTACAGAACAGACGAAACAATAACTTGTTGCAAGCAGGAGGGCAAGGCCCCCTGCACCCCCACACCATCGCTACTTTAATATACCAACTCCGAGATCGCACCACATTGAAGTGAATGGAAACCTCCGCTTACAGAGGTTTCCATTCAAATGCTTGAACTTTTACAAATTCGAACGTATGGTCTCGACCGTATGTGGTTCGAAGTTGTAAAAGTTCGACTACATAATAGGAACCCGATATGAAGAACCATTCACTGTTGTTCGGCATTGCAGAGGACAAAAGTGAAGGCCTTTATTTGGCAATTATTATTTATATGTGTGGAGTGTGATTCTATTTTTCAGTAGATTAAAGGTGTGAAAATGGGGTGGACAGGAAAATGGTGAAATGGGGACAAGTTGGGGGAAGAACAAAGGGGAAGTAATATAGGAGTCTGCAGGAGGAAATTAGGAAAGAACCATAACTCTCCACTTCTTGAACAGTGAAATATGAGCATGTACATAAAACTGGATGAATTTGATCTGTTACCAAAACACAGATGGGTGACAACAACACAGTCATGTTGTATAGCCAATTGGGTTGAATCAAGTGTGTCAGGAAGACACATGTGCAAAATGGAAAACTGTTATATGTTGGGTAAAGGATGTAGTTATGTCAGGGTTAGGAAAGGTAGATGAGAAAGTGGGCGCAGACAAACAGGACAAACAAGACAGAGACAGGGATGGTGAGGGACACAAAAGGTTGGGGGACACCATGATTGGGGGTAGGGAGGGGACATCAAATGTCCATGCCCTCCAAGCATGGAGACAGTGAGAATCTAGTCTTCACCCTCAGGACTGTCATCACAGTCACCTTACTCAGCTTCCTGTTGGAATGCCTGACATTTTTTTTTCTCAGCATTTCAATGAGCAACTTCTCCATGCAACCTGCACTAAAGGAACACAGATTTAAAGCACAGTAGAGGCTGTACTTTGAAACATTCACTTGAGCAGTATCTTCTATGACCTCATGCAGCCTGCCTGGCAGTTCCTGTTGGGTGAAAAAATCTCCTGCTCCACCAGTACTCCTGGAGGGTACCGCTGCACCAGCTGGTAGGGTAATGTTACCTGATGCTGAGGTCCCAGGTAGTGCAGGGGCTGCAGAGGCAGTACTGCCAGGTTACATCCCAGATGTGCTAGGTATAGGTGCAGCAGCCATTGGAGGGGTGGCAGGATGAGTCACACTGATTGGCCTAACTTATGGTAACAGAAAGATGGAAGTGACTTGTGTTGAGAACCTTAATAATACTTGTTGAAATTCAGGTGTTACACTCTATGGGATTTGTTACAAAAATAACTCATGGTGGTGTAATAGGACAAGAGTCCTGCCAGTTAAACACAGTATAGAAATTGAGGGAATGGAAGCATAAATGGATAGTCTGTGGCTGAGTGCATCTCATGCAAAAATAGAGAGAGGGGAAACAGCTGCTTAAATCTCAATTAAGAACATACATTTCTGAATTTACTCTGAAAAAGAAATAAGTATTGGCAGTAGTTGCAAACTGATATTCTTATTAAGAACACCCACTTCTGAATACATTCTTCATTAGAGTGAGGGAGGGCAGCTGCAAACTGATACCCTTTTAAGGACTCATAGCTCTGGAAGCAGACCAACAATCTGTTAAAAATATATATTCCTAATAAAATAATCATACTGAAAAAGGGGATGACAACAGCAGCAGCAACCTGGCATCATAGATGTAGGTAAGGCAATCTGTGCTACTGGTCAAGCCACCTAGCTGCGTGCTCCTGGTTCACTTTCCCCCTTTCTCCACCCTTGCTACACCTTTGCATCTCAGTGAGAATGCACTAGTATTATGACATGTTGTTATCATGGCATAGTTAAGAGGTTAGCAAGATGTTACAAGAAATTCTTACAGCAAATAGTTACAGAGGATATTTTCATAGTTTGATGCATCCCCGTGAGGGTAAATGAATGATATGACACATTCTTCAAGAGCATGGGAAAAGTTTTCAAATAATAACAAGAGGAGTTTTAGATAAATATGTTGGAATTTTGAAAGGTCAGTTTGGAGAAGTATGACAGTTACAATTCCATTGCTGATGGAGGTACTTTTTCAAGGCTGTTTTGAAGGTTTGAAACCTATATCTGACTAACTATGCAGGGTGTCTCAAGACAGAGAATGCTTGTGATGAAACTGGAAAATAGTCCTGTTTTAGGACACTTAGGGATTGACAAAAGACAAAGCTAGAATTATAGGTAGATTTTCTTGGCCTAGTGTAATGAGATACATTGCAAATTTCTGTGCAGTATGCTTAGAATCTCAAAGTTTAGCACCACATCCTAGGTTCAGAAGGCTGCTGATACTTTTCAATGAGGGCCCATTCAAGCAGATAGCCATGCATCATGCAGTTTCACTAGTAAAGTCTAATAATGCTTACTGATGCATCGTTGTGATTACTGACTTTGATACTAAGTTTCCTCAAGTTGTATACACCAAAAAGTCAATACTAAGTCAATGGCTAAAATGCTAGTATTACATATTTCCAGGGTAGAGATTCCCAAACAAATGCTTAGAGACCCATGACCTCCATTTATATCCATGGTAATGCACTGGCTTTGCCAGTGTTTTAAAGTAAAACAGTTAAGAACTTACCGTCAAGCTGATGGGCTAGTGGATGCTTTAATGCATCAATAAAGTCTGTGCTAAAGAGGCCATTGAATTAGATATTAAGAGGGATTGGTTACAACCCCAAGTGTCTAAAGAAGTTACTTATTTGAGATATTATATGGGAGGTTTCCTGAGGCATACTGGACATTGGAAAGATGAAAAATCCTCCTTTCAAAGTACCATGGACTACACAGACACACAAGACAGGCTGGAATTGTTAAGCTAATAGTAAGGAAACATACACAATAAACACAAGGAGCACAACAAAGGGTGTAAAACAAGAATACCAGACTCAGAGAGTTTAAAGCTGGGGATAAAATATCAGTCCCCCTCTGCTGACAGTACATTTAAGCAAGATGCCAGGGCATTTTGGATTGATAAAGAAAATGATCAAAATAATCTACAAAATAAAGCAGATTGGAAAGAGTTGGCCAGGGAAGTTGAAACTTCTACAGAGAGAGAGAGAGAGCTGAGCTAGATAAAAAGAGTAGTATACCAAGCAATAATATCTTTTTGTAAGACCAAAAACAGTAAGGGAAGGCTTTCTTGCTGAAAATTCAATATTTTTTTCAGAAATACCTTGTAGCAAATTTAACTTCAGCATCATATTGAAACTATGCCAGGGAGAAGGTATAAATAGGACCTGCTGGAGTGATAGGTATGCATCCCAGAGACTACCCCATCTATGGAACAGGCTCCCCATCTATATGAAGCAGAGTTCTTCCCTAACCCAATTCAAGTACAACTTGGACTACTGGATGGGAAATCTATCTATCTGACTGAGGATGGAGTAAAATGGATGTCAAGGCCATAACAAGAGCAAGTCATAGGGAGTGGCAGCAATGGGCATACACTGTTAGGGGTTATGATTGCCAGTGCCAGCATTCATGTATGAAGATTTGAAGATGTTGCATCTTCATTAATAAATGCCCTTACTGCACACTTTAATGTACTAATCAAATTTACATTTGTAGCACCTGTCACTGTTATTATTTGAATGAACTTCAAGTAATAATTCATACATATGAGATACATGTCATGACTGAACTTGTAACATTAGGAGGTTTAATTAATCTAACATGGAGGCAAATGGGGTGGGAGGGTGGCCTAATGGTTAAGGTGTTTGCCTTACAAACACAAGGTGCAGGGTTTGAGTCTCACAAGGGATAATTGGCTAGGCTTAAAATGGCTCGCAAGGGCAGTTAGCTTAGTACTAATCTATGAACCTATGAACCTATGAACTGATCTAAAAGCCACCACCATATGGTAGAAGGATAAAGCCAAAACAAAGGCCCAGGCTACCAGGCTTTGCTTAGTGGCTCGGGCATCTGAGGTGCAGCAGGGTGGGATGAGCATACCAATCATGAGGGGACACTCCCTGAAGGGGAAGCATTGTCCAAAGAAGACACCAGATCTTGGATATTTTATCAGCAAGTGCAGGGGAGGGGTGGGGAGAGTAACTGGGTGTATCATAATACAAAATCTCACCCAATTAATCAATGACAGCTGAGAACCCCGGACATACTTAAGATCTACATTGGGTCCAGCCTATGTATGAGTAAGGTGGGGGGTGATGGGAAAAGTTGGAACTTCTGATGATGGATGTGGGGCACTGGGGTAGCAGTGCTGTTTGATGAAGCAGAGGGGAGCAAAAAAAAAAAAGAATAAAAAAATGAAGTGGTCTAAATTCCATGAGCTGTATTCTGGCAACTGAATTATCTGGAAGTTCTGTATATCCCACGATATGTCTGCCAGCTTATTAATATTCAAAATTCTAGTAAATGAAGACAGTTTCTTTGGAAAGCCTTTGAGGCCTTGTTCTACCCCATTCTGTACACATACACTGTCACCATACAGTTCTTGAGAATGCTGGTAGTCTACAACATAAAGCATTTGCCAGCAGGGTTACTACAGTAGAAAGTAACATCACTAGAATGGGGTCAGAGGCAGATATTACTCTCTGACAAGATCTTCTTCAGCAGTCAGACATACCTATTAGTGTATGACTACAATCTTATGTCATGCCTCTTAGGGTAATCCCGGTTATAAAGCTGCAACAGCTACAGGCCAAAATCTGCAGCCAAAGTGAAGAACTGATTTGCTTTGAGCAGTTTGCTGGCAGTTTTCCAGAATTCCACCTGAAAGATAGTTGAAGATTACATCTCTTTCTGGAAACTTATAGTATTTTGGTGATATCTGAATTAATAGTGCCATTACTTAAACAGATAGCACACTTGCCTCAGGTAGTGAAAGATCAGATGCTTATGGGCTCTAACCCCCTTCAGATTATTTGGCTCATTTTCCAGTAAAGACAGCGCAGTGCGATGTAAGGGATACTGCACTCGTCAGTATGCTGTTCTTTGGATGAGATGTTAAAACAATGCCTCATCTGCCTGGTTGCTGGTAGCTCAGGTAGGTGCAAATGATCCCATGGTACTTCCTGAAAAGAGTAGGGTTGCATTATTTACTCATTCTTATAAAAATATTTACACATTTTTCATTATTTACAGTTCTTTTCTACACGTTACATTTTCATGCTGACTTTATTTACAGTCAACCCTTAAGCCTCTACAACCCTTCTGCCACAGCCATTTCTTTTATTTCTAAAATAATTCTTCTCATCTTCTTTTCCCTGAACACCACATTGAAACAAACACCACGTTATCTCATTAGTAATTTTCTGTAATAGAACTTCCTTTATATTTTCCAGGCAATGTCACATTCACAGCAATATTTTTAAAACACTTTCATTTATAATTTTCTTAGAAAATAGTCCAGAACAATCTCATTTCTTTTATAGTCCAAATAATATTGAGGTGCTTCTTCCACATTACAAATATTGCACATCCTTTCATCTACCACCTTATATTTCATATTCCCTTTCACAGATAAGTAATCCAATAACACTTCCCATAAAAATTGCCACCTTCACGAAACTCCTCAAATCTTTTCTGTTATTTTTTGATTGCAGCTTTAATATCCTTCCATCATTCTCCCTATGGATAAAAAAAAAAACTTCTACCATTTTTTATAAGCACTTGTTACTTTTTATGCTGAGCCGATAAGGCAGGCATTGACCAAACCAAATATTCTTGTTATTGGTAACTCCATTGTAAGACATGCAAATGTACCACTTATCAGGCTAAGCATTGAAAGAGTGACAGTTAGTTGCTTGTCTAGTGCCAGGAGACATCAGATCATGCATGCACTCAAATTCGTGAACAAGTACCAGTAAAATTCTGTCAGAGTTTATGCCAGTGTCAGTGACTTGAGGTGTACCTGCCTGGACTATATGAAGAGAGATATGAAGGAGCCTTCCGACTATGTATCAAAGGCAGGTATGAGCAGCATTCGACCTTCTCCAAGGGTGATGCTGCAATATGAGCAAAAAATAATCAACTTCTATAATTGCTTTAGTTTTTTGTGTCACTCAAAGGGGGCCTAATATTTGTCAGCCTGGGAGAATATGATTGACAGTCGATGTTGCTTCATCAGGGATGGCCTACATCTGTCCCCTCTATGGTTTTGATTATTGGCAAAAACATTGTCCACCTCATTGTGCCTTTTTCTGGCAATGTCAACCTGATAAACCTACCAGTATAACAAAACAAGCAAAGGAAAATATGAAGGTGCTACCTGTCAATGGTAGAAGCCTAAACTACAAACTCCACTCCCTATAAGCCTTTCTTACCCTGGAGTATGTTGCCATCTGTGTAGTGACTGAAACATGGTTTAAAATAGCAGGGAGTACTCTGGCTATGCAGGCATCTAACTCTCTTCACATGTTTAGACCATCTACTGCACAGGATGGGAAAAAATGTGGAGCTGTCAAAATCTACATCCAGATGACTCTTACATAAAGGCTGGTAAAGCAGCATCATACAGTAGAACTTTTCATGTACAAATAACCATCAGAAAGTCCCATGTCATATATTAGCTAACTATAGAACTCCCTGTGTGACAAAAGAAAGCCGCAATGCTATCTACAGGAACTAGAATCACTCAGTATTAAACCCAATACCACATTCCTAAGTGATCTAAACTATCCAGCTATAGGCTGGGAAGCCTACACCACCACTCAGACACAAGCACAGAGAACATACTAGAAGAATTAATCAAAGTATGCACTAAGGGGAATAACATTCTGTTTTTTGTACTTACTAATATGGTGGCATCTTGCATCCTAGCATGTGTATCTTTCTCACTTGTTAGGCCTGACCATAAATCTGACTCCTTTGAAATAAAACTGAAATTGGAGCTCTCTTCTACACATACTTCAAAAAATTTCTCCGAGACAAAATACCTATTCCTAACTGATACATTGGAAAACTTCATATCCCCACCAAACCCAGTTAACTCCACTGAATGTGTGGAAACATACACTACCACTCTATGCCAGCATATAAACAGCTGTATACAGGCAGCTGTACCCTTTAGGACCAAGAGCAGGTCAAACCCTAGAAACAAACCCGTAAGGTGGAACCATAATATCAACAAGCTTTATTAGAAAAAGAAAAAAGTTTTGAACAAAAATAAGAAGAGTAATTTTTCAGAATGATACAGCCCTCATCAGTGAAATAAACAAACAACTCAGGAACTTAATAAAATCCACCAAAGCCAAGGATGAGGTTAAAATAGCTACACAAGTTAATAACAACCAGAAGGCCCTATTTAGTTACTTTTGTAATCTCAAAAATACACTGCAGCAATACAGTGAGCTGATTGTGAACAATGATACCTACACTGAGGCTGAAGATATTGTGAACCTACGGCCAATAAATTTATCTCTAACATTACTCCTCTTTCTCATACACCTTTCCCTCAAGGTATACCTGAAACTGGCACTCCCCCAGCTGTCACACAAGTTCAAGTCCTAAAAGTACTATCAAAAGCTAAAAATATCGCATCCATCTGTCCTGACAATATTCCTGGATGAATCTTAAATAGTACAAATCATGATTTGGCCACACCCCAGCCACCATAGAGGTTTTGTACCTAGTGAATGGAGAACAGCTACAGTCATATCCCTGCATAAGGGAAGGCCTTCCCTATATCCAGACAGTTATAGACCCATGAGTCTCACCAGCTTCATATGCAAAACTGTGAAAAAACTTCTCATGGAACTAATTAATAAGGACATAGGGAACCTCCAGACATTGGACCTGTCTCATTTGGATTCATCAAGGGCAGTTCATGCTTCAACCTGGTGGACTTTTTTTAAAAAGGTCACCAAAGCAATGGATAGAGGCAAAATGGTACACACTGCATACATCAATCTGGCCAAAACTTTTGACACAATTCACGTCAGGTATAATAAAAAGCTAAATAAACTTGGAATAAACCCCTATGCTATGCTACCCACTGGAATGCCACCAAGCTCACAGACAGGACTCAGGAAACCAAAATATGGAAAGTTAACTCTATTACGATACCAGTTGCCAGTGCAGTCCCCCGGGTTCTCTGCTGGGTACCCTCATATTTGGTATTTACTTCACTGAAGCTGTGACTTGAATTTTCTATCCCTTTCCATTCCCCTGTCCTTTGTTGAAGTTCTTGCCCAAAGTATTTGTCTGTAATGCCACATCATCTACATACAGCAAGTTTGTGATCTGTCCCCTCTGACCTATTTGTTAATGTAATCCATCACCAATATGAATAACAGTGGGGTCAGAGCTAAATCTGATACATATCCTACATTCTGCCTCTTTAATGCCCCTAATATTTCTTTCCCGTCCTTTGTGCATAAAAAAAATGTTTATTTGTCCTCAAACTCATCCTTTTATAAGTGAAAGTTCTGTCTTTCCCTGTTCTTAACTTCTCATATCACGTTTTCTCTATTTTCCCATCTTGTGTAATGTTTTGTTTTTCTTTAAATTGCAGTTGCAGTCACCCATCAAAATAAGACATATTTCTTATTGCACACTTTTTAATATCCTCAAACATCACTTTCTTGTCTCAGATATTTGTATATGCATATAACATAAATAGTCAGGCTGGCTTCTCTTTCATTCTTATCTCATGCCAGTAAACCACTACAATATCATCTTATTGTGCATTAATATTGTAATCCCAGAATGTTTCTTTTGCTGTTGTCCACAGTACACCTTACCTCTCTAATCTTATAATCTTTCCTTTCTATTTTCTACACATCTGGTATCTATTAAACACATTATATCTGCATCCATTCTTTTACACCATTCAAGCATAGCCGTTCTTTTTACATCATATCATTCTTTAAGCTATTCATATTTAAAGATACTCCTTTGTTTGTATTCCATCTTTAGAGTTTCTTTTCCTTCTGTTTAGCCTCCATCTTATCTGTTTTTTCCATTTCTTTTTCAGATTATGTACTTTGCTTTTCTTCTTCCTGTGTTTCAGTATTCTGAATTGCACTTCCATTTTCCTTGTTAATTTTATATTTAAGTTGTGAAATGTATGTGTCCTCCCATGGACTATCTGGCATTCATTCATAAATCATTTGGTTAAATTGACTTTGAAAAATCACTTCCTAAATTTATTAAGGTTATTAAGTCTATCTACTTCATTAAACCCTAACAGCAAAATAATATTGTTCAATATGTAATATCTGTCAATATTATATTCTTTTCAGATGTAGTTCTTAACACAGGCATTCTGAACACCACTGGCATTTCTGCAGGTTGTTCTCTCTCCTTCATCATATCTTATATCTTTGTTTGAAACAGTCTGATTTGTTTTAACCACCCCTGCTTATGAACATCCTTTTTGAAATTTAATCTCGTTAGGCATCCTTTCTCTCATCATTTTCTCTGAAATTTCAGCATTGTTTAAAAGTAGCCCTTTCTAGAAGCATAACTTTAAAGCCATCTACACCACTTGCCAAGTGTGCACCCCCCTGAAGATTCTGTCCTCTCATTTCCCTTCATCAATGACAAAATCACCTTGCCATGTATTTCCATTTCACCAATACATGCCTCTAATGCACCCCTCTACCTGTGCTGGTTCATATTCATTTATCATTTAGACTAGCACAGTAGTATTTAATCCAGCATATAATATTTTGTTCACTTACACCTCAGTTTCCTTATTATTTACAGTGATTTCTCTACTACTGAATTTGGCAGCACTTTCTTATTTCTCATGGCTGCCATCCTCTGTGTTGAATGTCTCAATCACTGGTAACAGTCCTCTGTCACCACCTAGTGATCTGAAAAGGGTACGGGAAGTAGGACTGTATTAATGTTTTGAAGTCAGTTTCCATGGATGCCATTTCAGCAAAGATGTTTAGCCAAAATCACTTTCATTGATAGTTGAAAATATCCTTTTCTCCCTTTTCTCCCCTATTGTGCAACCTTAGAGTAGATATATTGAAGTTCATTGGGTGTATGTGTGTGGAGGCATCCTCAGATGGGGGGTGCAAGAGGTCATGCCCTCTCCCCTCGGGTGCTGGTGGTGGTCGTGCTCTGTCCCCAACAGAAAAAGATTTGAAGAAAGTGCTGTCAGTGAAATATTGTCATAGTATTTGGATTCACTGAAAGTGGTGTTGGTGTTGATCTATTAATGATATTCTGGGGAAGGTTCACCAGTGCCCTGGGCAGAGTCTGCCCCCCCCCTCCCCCACCAAGTCAGTATGAATTCTACTTCACATATGCACTGAAATAAGGTGTCAGGTCTAGTGGGACTAACCTAGTCAACAAAGTATAAATAAATAAATGCATATATTTAGAGATTTGTTTTGTGTGTATTTTTCTGATTATGACCACATAGAAAATTTATAAGTGCCCTTATGGTTAGCAAACTCTCCAAAAGATTATCAAATTAACTGTTTACTATGATTACAGGAATACAACTATTATACTTTGTGTGTGAGTGTGTGAAAGTGTGTGCAAATGTGTGTATGTGTGTGTGCGCGCGTGCACACGTGTGCGCGTGCGCGTACACACATGCACGTGCACGTGTGTGTGTGTGTGTGTGTGTGTGTGTGTGTGTGTGTGTGTGTGTGTGTGTGTGTGTGTGTGTGTGAGTGACAGAGAAAGCTTCATACAGACTTCCTTCTGTGCAGTAAGATATGAAATAGGAGCTGCAGCGATTCCCCTGTTAAGACAGGACTAAGTTTAAATATGGCTGTCTGCTTACTTATGGTAAGGGAAACAGAGATAGGGAAGGTACCAAAATAAGCACTGGATCCAGTGATGAAGATGAACATGCATATGCTGTTGTATATACAGCATGGAATGTGCACGAGCAATCCTTGCAACAAGGTACGAGAGCATTAGTACCACCATTTAAAGCAAACAGCCAGTGCTATTCTGGTGTATGAGCCATCGAAAGCATGTCCTGATTGTTCTTGTGGCAGAAGTGTAATAGCTGTGGTTCTGGAGAAGATAAGAACTATTGGTTAGAGCATAACTGATTTTAATTGGTTCTTTCTCTTTCCCTGTTTATTTTATGTTGCATAAAGCTGCACTCTGCACAAAAGTAAATCAAATATTGAATAAGCAAGGCAATGGCTTTGAAAATAAAACTAAGAACTAATGAAAAAAAGTAAAGTTCCACAATGGCTGAAACTGACAAATACAATATTTATTAAAAAAGCAACTCAAAAGAACAAACAGTAAGTGCTTTCATCAAAACATTCAGACTTCATCATACTCTGGAAACATCAAATGGATTCTAATTAAATACTCTTTACTCTTTATGTGATGTTACTATCTGTTAAATAAAAATTCTAATTGTATTTTTTCTTTCAAAAATGTACATACTATAACTTAAAGAATTAAAAACATTTATTTAGTTTTAGAACAGATGGAAGGCCAGGACTCCTTGGTAAGTGTTGTTTTCAACAAGATCTCTTCTGTGATTGTTAGTGAAGAAATGGAAACACTGAAAGGAGTTGTAGATACCAAGCAACAAGAGAAAAGTGACATTACTGCATATACGACAGTAAGAACTGATAGTTTCAAAATATTTATTTTATCACAAAGAAAACTAAATGGCTATGAAATGAAGAATCTTAAGCTTGGCTTTGGGTTTATTCCTTCAAAAAGGACTGCTATTGTTAACAGTATTACTTCAGTAAAAATGTTCACTAGGAAATTGAGTCTGACAGTTTATTTCAAAAATAATATTGATTCCAGTAAAAATAATGATTCATTAATTAAATCTAGTTCATATATTCCAACAACAAACAATGTAGCTCAGGGTTTTGAAAAATATTTTGAATAAGGAATAAAGAAAGCTTTGATGAAACCGTGTAAGAAGAAACATTATAATCTAACAAAAACAGAAAAAGAGGAACTTTTTAACCTTTTAAGGGACAATTTGAATAGAATTATGAAAGCAGCTAAAGGGGGTTCTATGGTTATAATGAACACTCAAGGTTATGTAAACATGAAGCTTTGTTTGTTAGGTGTTTAATGAGAAGCCATCTGGTACTTTTTTTTTGTTTTTCTTAGCACAGAAATGTTGAAACATGCACTCCAATTACCCACATACTTTCAGCTGTAACTTTTCCTGATAGAAGCAACTCACCCAAATCCTACCAGTAAGTATGTTCTTACTATGCATGGATGCAGCAAATTGTACATGGCTGCATATTGGGCATTACCGATCATCTAAGGTCCTAAAAAGAGCTTGTAGCAGACCCAATCAGGACTTCATTATACATCACAGACCACAGCCACTACAAATACACTCATCACTGAAACATGGTTTAAATTCCCACAATGCATTCCTACCATACCTGGGTTTACTGCCAACTAAGACTTCATACCCAGTGGCAACTGTCGTGACATGTCCATCTTTGTCGAACACCATAATACCTCTAGACAGATTCCCCAGAGACTTACAAATGAACTTAAATTCAAACCAAACAAAATCAAATATAATTTTATCACCTCTTACATGACATTTTCCAAGAGTCTAGAAGCTCATGTCAGTGTCCTGAACATCATGGATGAATTCCCAATAAATAACAACTCCATCATTCTGGGAAAATGTAACTACCCATCAAATGAATTGAGTAAGATATGTACAGAAGTTTTTAGATCTAAAAAAATAAAAACTCAGTTGCCCAGATTATTACTAGCTCAATACTGTACAGAATATTCTTGATCTTGTACTTACAATTTAACTAATAACCTTTGCCCTCAAACTATCTAATCCCCACAAAAACCAATAAATTAGGGAATTCAAAAGCTTCACCATACAAATATCCTTAAATTCTATGATGAAGTCTTGAAATTTACTTATAACATCACTCCAGGCATAGCCTCAGCAGGTAAATTCATGAAGCTGTTTTATACCAACATAAAGAAATGTATAGAATTGGAAGTTCCAATCTAGATCCAACAACAATGGAAAATTTAAAAGCAAACTACCACTGTGGTCCACCGACAAAAATAAAATCTACAATAAAAAGGGAAAACCCCTCATTAGAGTATACAACTGATCTAAATACTCAAAAGTCAAGGAAACCATTAGAAATTTGACTGAGAATTAAAAAAAGACAATTAGATCAGTTAAGGCAGCCCATTAATTTGCATCTGAAGTGAAGGACAATCCTCAATTGTTAGAAAACTAAGCAACAACCCTCATCAATGAGCAGACTTCATACTGAATGGTAAAACCTACTTAGACCTGTTGGACATTGCCAGTAAACTAGCAAATAATGTGAGTATAAATTTCATTCCTGACATAAATATCTGAAGCCCTAGAATACCTGCACAATATCTGCACCTCTTGAATCCCCTATCACCACTAAAGAACATATCATGAAACTCTTCTTCCATGGGACCAGATAACATACCAGGCTGTTTGTTAAACAGTAATAAACATGTCCTAGTGGACACCATAAGCTATTTAACCTCAGTAAGGCTAAGGGCTCAGTACCAGGAATATGTCATTTGGCCCTGGTAATGCCATCTGTGCAGGTGATCCTACTTCCTAATCTGCAAGCTATTGGTCCATCAGCCTTACAAGTGCCATTTGCAAGATCATGTAACTGATTAATAGCAGACATGATTAGCACTGAAATTAGAAATCTCATCAAGCTAGTTTCGCAGCAAATTATTTTTCAGAAGGTAGATCTTGCTTAAAGAATCTAGAAAACGTCTTTCAAAAAGTAACACAAGCTGTTGACAGCAGTGCTACAGTACACACAACCTACCTTGGCCTGGCCAAGGAATTTAAAACCATTCCCAGTACTAGTACAATTAACAAATAAAATGCATTACAAATAGACCACTAGTTCACAAGATGGAGAAAATAAATGGCTAAAAGGCAGAACCCACATGGTAAGGATGACAGGGGCAGCATAAGAGAACATGAAGGTAAATAATGTTGTCCCACAAAGTGCAGTACTGGGACTGATTTTGATTAGTATTTACTTCTTTGACCTACAGTCTAAAAAAAGAAAATCTATGGCTAACCAAGTCTGAGGGTGACTGCAAACTGAGAGTCATTGTCAAATCTCCATCTGACACAGAAGCCCTCTTGCAAAAATTTACACATATAAATGCCTGGTATATTGAAAGCTGGATTTAAATGCTAAAAATGCAACTTTGTTGCTTTTGCCAGACAAGCCATCCCCCTATTATGTAACATTATTGATAACTCACCTTAAAATGAATGTAACTCACCAGACATAGCAAACAGTTGGAAAGATACCAGAGGTTCCTAATAAATAAGATGTTAGGATTAAAATCCTTAATCTAACAGAAAAGACAAGAACAGTCCCTTATGTGTCTTATAGGGTTCTCAGAGGAGACCTGTGCCTTGTCTTCTGAGCAGTAGGGGATCTAGCAATCCAGGGTCTCTTGTACCTTCATAAATCAAACAATCCTTTACAGTTTCGGTGCCCTGCAATGGAGAACAGCCCACCAACCTTAAACCGCGAAGAAGTGGGACAGTCACGGAAACTGATCGGGCAGCTCACAGAACTTATCGAACTACTAACCCCTTTGTGCACAACGTTGGTTAGCAGGAAACCAACTGACGTAGGAAACATGCCGGAAGGGACCGAAAGGTTTGGAGGCTTGAAACAGAAGAGGAAAAGACACAATCGCGACTCCAGCTCTACGTCGGTTGAAGAGGCTGAACCGAATGGTGGCACATTTGATCCTGCCAACACTCCGATACTCTTGGGTCCTTCAACAGCATCGGATAGGAATATCCACACAGGGGTTACGAACAATGTTAGTGTTCCTAATGTGAACACGTTGGGCAAGAATGCCTCAGGTACTGTTTTCACTTCTTCTAATTGCAAAAACATACAAGACTGGCTGAAATGTCCTCACCACTTTAATTTTGAATTTAAAGAGGACGGTTCACCACAAGATGGTGACTCTTATGGTTTAAAAATTGAAAAACTATCAAAATTAATGCACAGGTACAAAACGCTTTGTATTGAAAATTGCTATTTAACGGAATGTATCAAACATAAAATTGTACCAAAAGGGCTCAGGGTATGGAAGTACCCAAACAATGTAGAACCCGGTACTGTTTTTCACAAAGAACTAATTGACATTTTTAATAAATGTGGACTTGAAATTCTCGGGCTCATTATCAAAGAGAACAATAAGGTTTTAGAGGAATTAGAAGAAGAGATTTTAGTGTTAGACAATTTTATTAAACAAGATTTGTTTTTTGAAATCAAACAAGAAAGGGACAGGTATTACAGTTTAAGATCTGATATAGATACGAAATGTAAAATGTTGGAACAAAGAAAGATCAACAAACTTAAAAGGGATATAGAGGATTACCAGAACAATGTTAGTTATCCACAGCCACCCTGTAAGAGAAGGGAACACAATGTTAGAACTAGGCTGAGTAAAGTGAGAGGGAACAATTATCAAACGGACACTTGGAGGGAGGAACAGGACAGGGGAGATTATGATACTGATTTTCCACCTCTAGTGAATGAAGACCCACAATACAATAAGAATAGAAATAGACAGGGTTTTCAGAATTTTCAGAGGGGGGGAGGGAGAAGGGGGAGAGGGAGGTATTAACAAATGCTATTTACACCCCCACCCCCACCCATACCCCCATTTCAGATCATTTTGACACTTCTGTTTTAGATCTAGAGGATGAGATATTACGAACAGGTACCACACATACCCTTAAGAATTTTTTGATATACAATTTCAGTAATATTCTCATCAACAAAGCACATTTTGACCTATTCAGTAAAGGGTTTAAATACATCCCCAGCACTAGAGGGGATTTGGTACAAACCATCATAGACATGAAGTTGTTCCTTAGGAAGGTCAACCTGCAAGCCACACTGCCCTCGATGCCATCAAACTTTGATTCCCAACATCCTGTTTTAACCAGGCGCAGTACTTACAACCCCCCATTTCACCCTCAAATCAAGAATCTGGAAACAGTTCTAGAAAACGTAATTAGAAAGGAGTTCAAACAATATACTAAGGAATATAACCTTACAGAAAAAGAATACGAAACCTTGAACGACTTGAGAAGCAATACTCAAATAAGAATTATGAAGCCAGACAAGGGAGGGGGGGTTGTTATCATGGACAACATTACATATGAAGGCAAAATGAACAGTATTCTCAGAGAAGAAAGTAAATATCGAAGTGTATCAATAAATGAGGTGAACTTGGCTTACCAAAGAATTGACATTTTACTGGATAACATGATTATGGAGGGAACAATCGATAGTAAGATGCACAAATTTTTGTATGTACCTAAACCCAAGATCCCAGTAATTTTTGGTATACCAAAGGTGCATAAGAATGTTTGTGACCCTCCACTAAGACCCATAGTATCAGCTGATAGCTCTAAAACACTTCCCATGGCTAAATTAGTTGATCTTAAGACCAAACACATTTGCAACAACAATAAATACATCTTGAAAGACTCATGGGATCTGTTAAGAAACATCACATCCGACCTCTTGACTGAGAACCTCATTTTTGTCACGATAGATGTGGTTGATCTTTTCACCTGCATACCACACCAAGAGGGGATGAGCATATTTGAAGATATGGGTTTTTTGGATAAGACTCTTACACACGCAGAAAAGGTTGCTATAGTGGAACTAACAGACATAGTATTGAAGTATAACTTCATCATGTTCAACGGAGAATACTATCAACAAACAAAAGGGGTAGCAATGGGTGCGGCGTGCGCACCCACCTATGCCAATATTGTACTAGCAGGATGGGAATCCAATTTCATCCTGAATTCAGAATACAAGCAATATTGGTCCTTATACAGACGCTACCTTGATGACATTGTAATTTTCTGGACAGGAGGCAATGAGAAATTAATTGAATTTCTTGACTACATCAACAACACCACTAACTTCTTGAGGTTCACGCATACTACCTCCACAGACAGGTTGCAATACCTAGACATTGAAGTGTATAAGAACGGGAACAGTAGAGATCTGGAGACTAAGGTATTTAGGAAAAGTACCTTTTGTAACTCTTTTTTGCACTTCAACAGTGCACACCCTCCACACTGCAAAAAGAACATTGTTAAGGGGCAGTTTGTGAAAGGGTGTCGCATGACGAGCAGGGATGAAGATTTTTTACTTGAATGCAACACTTTGGAAGGTATGTTCTGCGCAAGAGGATACCCACCTGATTTCATCAAAGATATAAAAAAAGAGGTTGAGCAAAACAGACCAACAAAATTCAAGCCTATAAAGGGTTGTGTGACAAACATTATGGATTCTACTAAAGAAGCGGACATCACTGGGAATCACATTATCATCAATAAGAACAACAAAAAAGACAAACCTGATTACCAATCAGCTCTAATTTTAGAATTCAGTCTGTTCAACTCCAAGGTGAAAAGAATATTTCAGATTGAGTGGGACAAATTTACAACCTTTTCGGATATCCCTAACATAAAGGAAAGGATTCCAAAAATAGTCTACAAGAATGCACGCAGCATCAAAAAATTATTAGAAAACAATAAAATTAATGACACTAATAATATTTTTGACAAGTCAGCTTCTAGAAACACTATTAATGGAACTTATCAATGTGGACGCTGCAAACAGTGCCAATACATCTCTAACAAAAGAGAAATATTTTTAGAAGCTAGGGACATGAACATCTACAGCACAGGACACTACAACTATGAATCCCAGGGAGTAGTATACATGGCTATGTGTTCCAACTGTAATTCCTACTATGTTGGAAAAACAGAAAGGGTACTGAAAAGAAGAATATATGAACACCTTTACGAGATACTCAAGAATAAAGAAACAAACGCCCTATACAAACACACAAAAATTTGCAAAGATTCTAAATTTTCTTTTTTTGTGTTGGAGCAGGTGAAAAAAGAAATTAGAGGCGGCCCCTGGGAAGAATGGCTTGAGTTTAAAGAATTATGGTGGCAAATATTATTAGAAGCCACCAAACACCCTGGTCTAAATGAGTGTATTTCATTATCCCCTGTGCTGAAACTAAGAGCAGCCAAAATATAAATTAAACACGTAGTGATTTAAAACAAACAGTAGATGGTGCTAGTGCTATTACAATCAAATCTACTTCCTAATCAAAAAACACTATCTCAGTATACACACATTGTCATACGGACTTACTAAGCTTTTACTGTATTTATTTATTTATTTGAATAAATTATTAAACTATTTATTTAGAACAGCATGATTAATTGTTTTAAAAGTTTTAAACTTCAGAACATGTCTTAACAGTATTTTATGATATTATTCATTACACACAGATTTCCTCTTTTTAATGAGCCCCATTGTTTTCATTGGCGTAGTTAGAATGCAAATGATTTTACTGGCTATTTTTGATCTTAATTTTACTACATAATGAGTAATGAAATTTGATTTAATTGTCTGATGAAGTCTTACTGCTGAAGTGGACGAAAACGCATTGTCCTGTTTAAAGCGTTTATCCGTTGGATTACTTGTGGTTTTTATTGAAGATCTAAATAAAGTGCGTTTTTTCTTGGTGTGCTACTTCCATTTTTTGTGAACTTCCTAATAAATAAGATGTTAGGATTAAAATCCTTAATCTAACAGAAAAGACAAGAACAGTCCCTTATGTGTCTTATAGGGTTCTCAGAGGAGACCTGTGCCTTGTCTTCTGAGCAATAGGGGATCTAGCAATCCAGGGTCTCTTGCACCTTCATAAATCAAACAATCCTGCAAATAACAATACAGGTGATCTAAACTTGCTTCATCACATCAATAATACAAGTTGGAGAGACACTTTTACTGCTCAGCATCTTCCTCACATTTGTAAAAGACTCCCCTTACATTTCAAGCAGTGTGATGCACTAGCTTCCTTTAAATGAAGCCTGGATAACTGTATGGGTATTCATAAATTCACCCTGAGCTTGACTGGCCTAGCCCTCCTGAGGAGAGTGGGTACAGTCTAGGGTAGAAAACAACAAAGTAGAATGGTCACTAAATTCAGTAGCCTTGAACTTTCTATGATTCTATGATTCATAAATGTACCATGGATTACGAGCAATGTAGCACTGCAAGTCTGGGAAGAGGGTACGACATGCCTGTAGTCGCTGCATTGGTCATCTGCTAAATATCACCCAGTGGCATTCTTTAGTTTATGTCCCGTGTCCCACTCCATGTGTGATAGGGACAGATGTGTTCATCACTGTACAGCAACACTTCCACATAGTTCTGCTTGATATACTGGTGCATTAGATTAGCCATGTTGTTGTTGAAGGTGGTGGTACTATTCTGTTATGTCAAGAAAGGGCAGTGGCTACAATGTACTAGCACACGCAAAGCATAGAGAAATGCATCTATCCTTCTCAAAAGACATGCATTTTTACTCACTAGCAGAGGAGAACCCACTGCACATAGCCATCTGATGGCTTTAAGTAGGCTGCAAGACACAGTATGTGTCTTTGCAACATTATGGGGAGAATTCAGTAAAGCCTACACATTTTTTTGTATATGTACCGTGCCGCAGTGTGTACACAAATGCAAACAGCTTTAGATTCAGTAAACATTTCTTAGTGGCGTACAAGCACACGCAAACAGGGAAACTTCCATGCTATGCAAATTTCTGCTTAAGCAGGTGAATCGTATGCGAATGAGGCAGGTGGAATGATCCAACAAGGTGAAAGGCATCCATGTAGACTCCGTGTCCGTGTTTGTAGCGCAAGTGAAAATGTTCTGGCACAGGACTCTACACGAACAGAATGTGGACATAATTCCCCTGAAAATAGTAGATGACATACATACATGTGCAAAACATACATTGTGGATGTTTATAAAAGGAAGGGGATATGTAAAATTAATAATAATTTTTAAAATAATTTTTGCATGTTTGCACTATGCACAGTAATGAACAAACATGCTTAATAGAAAAAGAAAAAAAAAATAAAATAACATCTATAATATAGTTTACACAAATGTATTGTAGGACCCTCCATCAGGTCTGCACAACAGTGCATTCATGCTGTTACCCAGTGTACATAGCTAAGAATCGTGCAGTTTCCAAACTGTCAGCATGAATATGTATGCAAATGAGGTTCCTTTGTTGAATCGCTGAAAGGAGCAACTTTGTCCGCTTTGTTTGTTTGCTTTGTTCGTATAGGCTCCTACACAGTTTTGATATTCCCACTGTGTTAATTCTAGGATTTTTTAGTTCTCAGCATGCAGTTGCATGGTGTGCTGCATATCTTAGCATGTTACTGAGAGCAGGCTACACACATGACAGTGATGACATAGGCATCTGTTAAGGAAAACCAGATATATTTAATTAAAAATATTTACTTTTGTATAAGCTATGCTACACACACTAAAGCATGGGCTTTAAATCATGTCAGTTACATCCTTCCCAGATGAACTTCATCATAATTAGCCAATCCTACATGGTGGACCTACAGCAGAGCTGTATAAAATATGCATACACCCTACATCTGATTTTCCCTTGATACTCTGGACCATTGGAGTAGAGACTTGGGAATTTTAACTGAGATGATGCTAGGGGCTGCTGCAGCTATTTTACACCTGTATGTGATAGATACTGAAGTCAGTGCTGCTGCTGACAATAGGCCTAGGCTGAGATGGAGAAGAGTGTTCAGGCCCAGGTAACCTTCCAGGAGCTACCTGAGCTGGAGATTGTATAGTGCTACAAGGTGGACAGGGACATATTACAAGAACTCACTGAACTCTGCTGCCCATAACTCAGAGCCAGAGCTAACAGAGGGGAACCCATTCCAGTGGAGACAAAGGTATGTGTAGCCCTTAGGATACTAGCTACAGGTACCTTAAAAAGACCAACTGGGGACATGATGGGGATGTCACCGGTATCTGCATCCAGGATCCTCCACCAATGTCTGGATGCTATGCTCCCACGTTCCAGTGAGCACATACCTTTTTCCTGAGGTGAGCAATATGCAATACTTCTGCCATGTAACGCACTACCCTGAAGTACTGGTTGCCATAGACTGTACTCATGTACACATCAAGGCACCACCTGGTGAGCAGGGTAGAATCGACGTTAACCACAAGAGATATCACTCCATCAACTTCCAAGTTGTGTGCAATGCCCAGGGTGAATGCGTGTACTGGCAACCCTGGCATTTATCACTACTCCCATATCTGGCACACATCACAGCTGTACTGGATGCTTGCTGGGGGGGGGGGGCATTCCACAGGGCCATTTACTGGGGGATGCCAGCTGCTCACTGGAACTGTGGATGATGACACCTATCAGAAATGTGCATACACCCAAGGAAGAATGCTATAATGAGGCACACACACAAACTAGAAACATCATAGAGTCTGTGTTTGGGCTTCTGAAGTTACGTTTACTGTGCCTCGATATATTTGGTGGAGGCTATAGTATAATCCAGCCACATGTGCACAGATATTCACAGTATGTGCTATGCTACACAATCTGATCCTGCGGAAACAGCTGCAGCAAGATCAGCAAAGGGAAGGGATACACAGCTCCCCCACCAGTGCCTAGGTCAAAGGAGGACTCGGAGGAAGAACTCCCTGCTGATATCCCTGCAGGCAGATGTAGGCATGTTCAGTATGCCATAGCTTTGGCTAAGAGACAATGCATATCACATTCACTGACAATCTAGGGACCTAGGCAGTAACACTTTACTTCTGCTCACATACAGATATATAAATTGATGCCAGCCAAATCACACATCCTTACCTATCCATGTATTGGCTGTGTACTGCTCACATCAGACAGAGTCAACCCTGAACTACAGTTATGTCAACTGCTACACTTGCAAGGTAAGTCCATAGCCTACACAGTAGTAGAGTGGACATGTTAGAAAATGAGGTTAAATGATAGTCAGACTACTGTGTGCTCTAGCAGAACATGGGCTTTTGTTCCACACCCTTCAAAACAGCAGTGTCCCCTTGTAACTGCCATAACAATAAATCATCTATGCTGTATGAACATTTTACACACTTAGTATACCACACAGCACCAGGACATTAATGTACAATTTGACCTTGCATTTTGTATAATAGTTAACTGAGAATAGCAAAGTACGTATTTATGTAGGTGATGGTGTGATGAATGATCCCCTGTCTGTAAAGCAGCCTCTATGGCTCAAAGGAATAAGGGAGGTAGCTTATGTGATGGTGTTCAGGGCTTTAATCCTGCCATATCCAGATATCTGACATATTAAGGAATAATATGTATTGTTTTACAGACTGTTATTCTGTGTGTACTGTACTAGCATTAGGCTATTTCACATATCAATTACACATTTGCGTCTGCACTGCATATCCAAGACATACTTAAAAAGTCTTAGGTAATATTGGATTAGTCAGTATCAGGATCACAATTGCTGGGGCTTGAAACCATATATCAGCATGCATATGTTGAAAATAGATCTAAGTTCCACCTGAAACATGATGCACTATGACAATATAACAGGTAAATCGATGCTCCACACCTATGGTCACCCCCTCGTTGGTCAGGTCTGACCATAAGCTAATCACCCTTCACATCCACGTCCCACCCCCACCCCCCAGTAAGGAAACCTCTGTAAAAAACTTCTCCAAAGCCAACTTCATGCTACTCAAGTCAAAAGTGACAAACTTCATGACACCCATGCAGACGGGAACTGAATCCTACACTAAGGTACTATACGAGCACATCCACTCTTGCATGAATTGTGCCATCCCCAGTAGAACCAAGTCGCTCTCCTCCAGAAAAAGGAAGCCAATCTGGTGGTCCCTTGCCATAAACAAACTTTACAACAAAAGGAAGAAACTGTTGCAGAAAAGAGGAAAATCCCAGGATGCAAAAAACTCCTTTACCAGCCTCAGTAAGAAGCTGAGATTCCTTATAAAATTCTCCAAAGCTAGTTATGAAAACAAAATTGCCAAAGATTCCAAAGACAACCACAAGACATTCTATAGCTTTGTCAAGAATCTAAATGGCAATGCTCAGATCTGCTCTGAGCTACAACAGAATGGCATTAAATATACTGATCCCAAGGATATTGGCAATATCCTGGCAGATCGATTCAGTGCAAACTTCACCCCCCCCCCTCACCCCCTAAAGGGCCCATCTCAATACCAAAATATTGCCAAATTCAAGTAATAATGGCCACACAGGTAAAAAACACACTCTCCAAAGCTAAGAATACAGCATCCATGGGACCAGATTACATCCCAGGATGTGTACTACATGAACTACAATATGAACTGGCACCTCACCTAAGTGTCATGTTTAATCATAGCCTCACCTCAGGCTTCATGCCCACTGAGTGGCGCACAGCTGCAGTCATCCCCCTCCACAAGGAGGGAGCCACCTTGGATCCTGGGAACTACCACCCCATCAGTCTGATGAGCCTGATCTGCAAGGCCATGGAATGTATTATCATGGAACTTATAAACAAAGACAGTGACAACCTTCAAACACTGGACCCCACGCAGTTTGGGTTCATGAAGGGCCGATCTTGTCTCCTGAACCTGATTGACTTCTTTGAATCAGTCTCCAGAGCTGTGGACAAGGGTAAGGTGGCCCACACAGCCTATCTGGACCTCGCCAAGGCCTTCAACACCATCCCCCACTCTGGAATCATAGATAAACTTACTAAGCTGGGCATTAATCCCTACATCACTCAATGGTTTGCCAAATGGTTTACTGACAGAACCCACAATGTAAATGTAGCCGACTCCAAATCCAGCTCCAGATAAGTGACAAGTGGAGTACCTCAGGGTTCAGTCCTGGGACCACTCTTGTTTGGCATTTACTTCTCTGAAGTACAGGCCAGCACTAAGGGACTCTGGCTAACAAAGTTTGCAGATAACTGCAAACTGGGAGCCATTACTGAATCCCCAAATGATGTGGATATTCTACAAAAGGGCCTTACAGAAACAGATGCTTGGTGCCAGAGCAATGGGCTCAAGCTCAATGCCCAGAAATGTATAGTTATCCCCTTTGGGAAAAAACATGTATCCATGAATTACCACATAGGTGGCAGTACACTAAAAACTGAAAGTGTGATAAGAGACTTAGGGACACAGGTGGACAGTAGTCTCACCTTCGATAACCACATCGCCACAACAGTCAGGAAATCCGTCTATGTGGCACACCTGATCACTAAGGGCTTTTCATCCAGAAAAAAAGAGGTTATTGTACCACTGTACTCATCCCTCATTAGACCCATTATAGAATACAGCACCCTGTTTGGTATGTACCTCTCACGGCATCTGCAACAACTGGAAAGGCTGCAGAAATACCTCACCTAAAGCAGATGCCCCATGCTGACCATCTAAAAAACTTCAGCTATACTCAGTCGCATATTGTCTACTCAGAGGTGATCTCTGCTTAACATACAAGGCCATGTCAAACTCAGAGCTGTTAGACATACTACACTTAAAGAAATCCCAATCCCTCAGAGACACACACTCCAGGGGTCTAAACCTTGTCATCACAATGAGCCAAACATGCTGAAGGGATAGGTTCCTGACCCAGGGACTCCCCAAAATCTGGAATAGACTGTCCATACATGTCAAGCAGAGAACCACTTTGGCCCTCTTCAAAAGGAACCTTGATGATTGGATGGGAGATAGAAAATTCACTCTGGGGATCATGTCAGTTGCCCTGCTAGACAGGGGTCCAGGGAAGTAAATACTGTGGGAAGAAATAGCCAGGGAATTGTTATATATAGGCCCTAGGGCTGATAACCTAGTACCAACCTATGTAATTTATAGAAATTTGACTTGGTCATACACAAAACACTGATCAATAAACCAGAACAACTTGTTATTGATGCACTCTTGATAAGATGGATAGCTGGATGGCTTATAGGACACAGCAAGTATCATATAGCAATTGGACAAGCGGGATAATTGGTTACAGTCAAGGTGTCCCACAGGGCTCTTTCCTAGGCCCAAACATGTTCAGATTTCTCTTTAGACCTGTCTATTTTATTTGAGTTGTTCTACAGTCTGTCTGCAGATGACTTGAAATTGGGTATATTGATTACAGGTGTTGCAGATGGGGCATGTCTGCTAAACAACTTGACTAAATTGACCATTTGCTCACAGGAGTATAATATGCCGATAGATATATTACAAATTAAGCATATGAGATTTGGAAGACATAAATAGAAAGGTGAATATTACATACAGCACACAGTGATTGAAACTGCAGATTAATTTATGGACCTAAGTATATAGGTAGATCCAACTTTGTGTGTTTCTAATCATATCATAATCCCGGCCATGAGTACTGCTATCTGTGGAGGACTGGAGTCAGTTATGGAACAGTAAGTCTCTGGTGTAATAAATGAGATGCCCATTTACATGCTGCTTAGCAATGGGTAAACAAGCCAAAAATGCCACTGCACATGGTCATACACTTAGTTAAGCAGATCAATCTGTGTAAAAAAAAAAAAAAAAAAAAAAAAAATATATATATATATATATATATATATATATATATATATATGGGTTCACTTCAAAATCCTGAAAGCTTAAAATACTGAAAACTGATAATACTGAATCTCATAATACTGAAAAACATACAGGACACCAACACTGATGTGTGATTGTATGGATGTTTGGGTTAGGGCGCGGGTCAGCTAAGTGTGTGATTGTGATGGACGTTAGGGTTAGGGGCGGGTTAAGTGAGTTAGGGTTAGGGCGCCGGTGTGGTGAGTGTGTGATAGTGATGGACGTTAGGGTTAGGGTCTGGGTTAAGGTACGTGGATAGATAGTAGTGCATGTGCAGTATAGTGTAGCTGCAATACAGTCAGTGTTGGTGTCCTGTATGTTTTTCAATATTATAAGATTCAGTATTATGAGTTTTCAGTATTTTGAGTTTCAGGATTTTGAGTTCGGGATTTTGAGATTCAGGATTTTGAAGTGAACCTATATATATATATATATATATATATATATATATATATATATATATATAGATAGATATATATATAAATATATATATAGATATATTTATATGCATATATACAGTGGCTATAGAAAGTGTACCCATGCTGATTAAAATGCCAGGTTTTTGTGATATAAAAAAATGAGACAACAATAAATCATTTCAAAACTTTTCCCAGCTTTAATGTGACCTATAACCTGTACAATTCAATCGAAAAATAAGCTAATCTGTTTGGGGAAAAATATAAAAAATAAAAAGTGTACAATAAGCTGGTTGCATAAGTGTGCACACCCTTAAACTAATACTTTGTTGAAACACCTTTTGATTTAACTGGAGCATTCAGTATTCTTGGCTAGGAGTCTATCAGCATGGCACATCTTGACTTGACAATATTTGCCCACTCTTCCTTGCAAAAGTGCTCCAAATCTGTCAGATTGTCTCTTGTGCACAGCCCTCTTCAGATCAATCCACAGATTTTCTATTGGATTTAGGTCTGGGCTCTGGCTGAGCCATTCCAAAACTTTAATTTTCTTTCTGGTCAAGCCATTCTTTTGTTGATTTATATGTATGCTTGGAGTCATTGTCATGTTGAAAGGTAAAATTCCTCTTCATCTTTAGCTTTCTAGCAGGCATCTGAAGGTTTGGGGCTAAAAGTGACTGGTATTTGGAACTGTTCAAAATTCCCTCCACCTTGACTAAAGCATCACTTACAGCTGAAGAAAAGCATCCCCAAAGCAGGATACTTCCACCACCATGCTTCACCATGGGGATGGTTTTCTTTTGGTGATGTGAAGTGTTGTTTTTGTGCCAAACATACCTTTTGGAATTGTGGCCAAAAAGTTCAACCAAGGTCTTATCAGAAAATAACAAATTTTGCCACATGCTTTTGGGAGACTTGATGTATTTTGCAAATTTTAACCAAACCTGGATATTTTTCCGTGCAAGAAAATGCTTCCGTCTTGCAACCCTACCACATAGTCCAGACATATGGAGAATATGGGAGATTGTTTTCACATATAGTACATGACCAGTACTTGGCAGAGATTCCTGCTGCTCCTTCAGTGTTGTTGTAGGTCTCTTGGCAGCCTCCCCAAGTTTTCATCTTGTCTTTTCATCAATTTTGGAGGGAGATCTAGTTCTTTGCAATATCACTGTTGTCCCATATTTTCTCCACTTTTTGATGACTGTCTTCACTGTGTTCCATGGTATATCTAATACTGTGGAAATTTGTTTGTACCCTTCTCCTGACTGATACCTTTCAACGGTGAGATCCCTTTGATGATTTGTAAGCTCTCTGTGAACCATGGCTTTTAGCAGGCAACTGAGTAAATGTCAGGAAAATCCTACTAGGACAGCTGGACTATATTTTGGGTTAATCAGAGTCTCTTTAATTGATGGCAGGTGTGTATCCAAGAAGACTGAATGCTGCAATTAAATCGAAAGGTACTTCAACAAAGTATTAGTTTAAGGGTGTGCACACTTGTGCAACTAGCTTATTGCACATTTTTTATTTTTTATATTTTTCCCTAACAGATTTGTTTGCTTTTCAATTTAATTGTACAGGTTATAGGTCACATTAAAGGTGGGAAAAGTTTTGAAATTATTTATTGTGGTCTCATTTTGATATCACAAAATCCTGGCATTTTCACAGGGGTGTATACACTTTTTATATCCTCTGTATGTCTGTGTGTGTGTGTGTGTGTGTGTGTGTGTGTGTGTGTGTGTGTGTGTGTGTGTGTGTGTGTGTGTGTGTGTGTGTGTAGCCTTACATACCCAGATCATGTAGAGTAAAGCTACACTATGACACATATGATGTTGGATGAAGGACCAAAAGGAAGGGCTCAACATTGGATAATGTACTTAAAAATATGTGGAAGTGCACAGAATAACGTGTGTTGCAGTTGGAGGACTATTGTGATATCTGCAATTCAGAGTTATGACAGTCTTCTAGCATGTGTAAATGATACTACATTTGACAGCAAACCACAATTTCATGTGAAACACACATAGTGTGAGTCAAACCTGTGTACTTGTGCAAACATCTGGACAGTGGCGAGTCGTACCATGTCTCCTTATTACAGCATGTAGAAACCTTGAAAATGTATGGCCCATATTCACTGCAGCCCCCTATATCTGCAGGATTTCACCACACATACATCAATAACTGAACAAGATGTTTACTGCATTATGTTGTGTTCACAATCATTGACAGGGCTAATTTAGCTTTGCCACAGGCTTACCCATCAAAATGCAATCAGACACATATGTCCATATGGGTGCTGTTGTCACATAGCAAGGCTACAAAACAGTTTTCTGACTGTTAGGCTATTAGCTCCAGATAACAGTAGGAAGCAATGTGACTCTGCAGGCCACCAAAGCTGCTAAACACAGGATCTGTTTATGTTCTCTAGGATTACTTCACCTGCAGTCATTTACAAAGTAGATTTGAGCCATGGCACATGCATCAAGAACTGCAATCTGTCATGTGTAATACTAGATAAGTAGGGGTTCTAAACTCATTCCAGCTTACTTGCTGTGCGTGTGTGTGTGTGTGTGTGTGTGTGTGTGTGTGTGTGTGTGTGTCTCCCCAAAGAGCAAGTGTGCTTACCACATCGACTTTAAAGCTGGCATTATTTTGCACTTTTTTGGTGCATGCAGTTGTTGCAGACATCCAAACTGTCGTCCTCCACAAGGCCTGCTAAAGTCATCTACCATAAGACTATGTAAAGTGATGCTAATGGTAGACTTAAGCTGTGGTGCAGGTGATAAGTACTGTGATCTGTAATGTGTAAGACTAGATAGGTAGGGGTTCTAATCTCATGGCAGCCAACTAGTTGTGTGTGAATGTTAGAGCATTTTACATCTGCTTATAGGATCATAGGCTCATTGGAATCTACTTGACTAATGGCCCTAGTGCCCTTAAAATCCTAGCCAAGCTGTTACCCTTATGCACTTGATCAACACCTATTGCCCCTCTACCAGAGGTACATAGTTGAAACTGCCATGGTGAAATTATGGTCACCTATCCAATCGTATTGATTGCATCTAAAGAGGGACAATGAGATGCTCTGTTTGACATGATGTGGGAGTCTGTTCCAAAGGTGTGTTAAACTGTGGTAGACAATTCTCTGCCTCCAGCAAGTTGTATTAATGTCACATGCCAGGTTACGGTCTATGAGGTGAGTAACCCGTGTACCATTTGACTTATGGATATGCAACATTTCCCATACAGCAGGGTCAGAGATTGCCTCAAATACAAGCCAAAGATCAACTCTGAGTAGTCTGTATGTCACACACACTAAGTGACAGTGATATCAGATGGTCACCATGGACATATGCAGAAGACCTGAATTCCACTTGTAAGGAAACTATGTGGTCTTTCCAATTGCTGGAGGTGCTTGGAAAGGTACATACTTAAAGGGCTGTTACACTCAACTATTGGTTTGCAGTGGGAAAAGGACATGGAGGTTATGGCTGAGAAAAGGACATGGAGGTTATGGCCTCTATTTTTCTGGAGATAATGTCCTCACTTATTACATGAGCATGATAGAATGCCCTTCTTACTACTGTGGAGACATGGTGATATAAGGTAAGTTAGCTGTCAATCTGTGTACCCAGATCTCCCACCCCTGAGTATGTATGTCAGGTGTTGCTATTCATGCGGTACTTAACAGGGACATCACTGTTACCAAAAGCAATGATGGATGTATGTATTTGCATTGCTTTTAAGGCCATGACTTTTAAACAATCATTTATTCAAGCAAGACCCTTGTGTAGGATGTTGACATAATCTGGAGATTCTATGACCATTCCCATTTTGCAGGCATCAGCAAACCTTGTCAGCCACAGACGTGTACTTTGTGCTTGTACTTTGGAGATAAGGATTCCAAATAGTAGAGGACCCATGACTAAACCCTGGGAAACACCACTGGTTAGATCTCGACTATTGGAAGTGGATTCCCCTAATTTGACTGTATGACCTTTATCACTGAGATAGTGAACAACCCTTCTAATGATATAAGAGTCGATACCTATTTGGGTGCATTTGTCAATGATGGCTGAGTGGTAGATAGTGTAAAATGCTTTGGCTAAGTCCAGGTAGGTTGTATGCACAGATTTCCCCTCACCCAGATCCTAGGTGACTGTCTCAAAGATGTCCACCAGATTTAACAGGCATGATCTCCCTTTGACAAATCCAAACTGTGTAAGGTCAACTGTATGGAGGTTACTTGTATCATTGTTGATAAGGTCTGTAATGATTTGCCTTATGGCCTTGCAGATATGGCTACTCAGGATAATAGGTATATAATTTCTGAAGTGATGCACCACCTCTGTGCAAGCAGATAATGGTGGCTGTTTCCATTCAGCTGGGACAAAGCCAGTGTTTACACTATGATTACAAAATGTTCCCATTGATGTTAGTATTCCATGTTTAGCTCATGTAGGACTCAGCCTGCGATGTTATCATGTCCCATAGATGCTGTGTTTTTGTCCATAGAGAGGCCAATTTTGACCTGCCCTTTACAGATATAAGGTAGGGGATATGTGGTAGGGATGTCATGAGGTATGTATGGTGGGTCAGGGGAGTGATACAAAATCTGTCAGCCAGCAGTTTAGCTATGTTGACAGGCTCTGTGTATGAGGCATCATTAACCATGAGCTCAGCACACATGTGGGCATTTATTTTTGGGTTACGGATATAACTCTAAAATGTTGTGTGGTTGTCCTTTGTGGAGGAGGCTAATTTAGACCCATAATTTGTTTTGCAGGACTTCTCAACAACATGCATTTGCTACTTTAAGCTGAGAAGGGTGTGTTTCCAATTTAGGGGGGTCCAGGGGGGTCCCTCCCTCCTACCCTTAGACAGTAACGTCTTTGTATTATTCTAAAGCCTCTTACTGGCAGTTGTCCACCAGGCAGGTTTGCTTCACCATGAGGAGCTTGTTGTGCTCATGAAGGGTACAGATGAGTCAATGCAGTCATACATTTGTTTGTATAATGTATTAGTGTAGAGCTCGGCATAGTTCCCAGTTACATCTGAGAGAGGAGGTACAGTGAAGCTATTTATACCAACCATAGGGGGTTATAATCCAGATTGCTGAATGCCTTTAATGTGTTTGCTGCAAGAGGGGGTGGTGTCAGGTGTGATGCCTACTTTGAATAAACTGATTTGAGGTCAGATCTCACCAGAAAGGAACTCACAGTGGTGATGCTACAGTGGTCGCCCAAATTGATAAGCACCTAATGAAGTATGTTAGCTCCCATTGTGGGGGTGCCAACCAGCTGCTCCAGGGAATTGGAGAGTCACCCCAAACCATGGTGTCTAGATATATCTTGATAGACTCATGTAGATACAAATAAGCAGAGTGAGTGTGCTGATTCATGGAGGGGCTCCTGTAGGTGGCAATGACTTGAATAGGTGCCCCACAAACAGTTAATAGCATCTGAAATGTATTCATGGAATCATACTGTGTAACTAATGTGGGTGCGTATGTATCCTTAGTGAATATTTATACACCACCATTAATTTGCCAGCCTTCAGTTTGAAGTTTGCATGTGTGGAAGGAGGTGCAGCCTGGTATGGCTGTGGTACTCTCCACAACCTTGAACCAGGGGTCTGAGACTTCAAAAAGGTGTGTGTGTTCCAAGATGAGGACAGCTTCCTGTGAGTGCATTTTCCTTTTGACACACCTAGCATTTAGCGGCATAACCTTTACGTTGTTTTTACATGGGGTGTTGACATTAGAAATTTTGTCCTTGAGACATGACCTAAAAAGGGCACTATGGGGGTGGCAGTAGCCTTGGCGAGCATCTGAAATCTCAGGGGTGACAAATGAAGACCATCTGTGGCCAAAGCATCAAGTTCTGTTGGGCATGTCATTCCTTGCTGACAGATAGTGCATCCCATTAGATTGCCACCAGCTGCTAAGCCTATTATTGCAGTCAGTCATCTTCTGTTTGTATTGAGGCATCATCCTAGCTGAAGGTCAAATGCGGCTGATGGCCAAAGGCATACCTGCCTTAGACACATAGTGAGAGAGCTCAGTCATGCCTGTCATGACACAGTCCATCAAGGTATGTCTCAAGTCTTACATAACACCAGGAACTGTGATGTAGTTGTAACAGTACCTGTTGTTGGCAGATTTGACTGTATATGTATAATATGCTGTATTCTGGCACCTCACAGACAGCTGACCATGACCTTTACCTGATCTAGCTTGGTGAGGGGACATCAGTGTGACTCAGGTAATCATCTATGACTAATATGTTTGAATTTGTATTTTGCTGTAAGAGTTTGACCAGTGTGACAGTGATGTGTGAGCTTTTATGTGTACTATGTTCTGCAGATGTAGTATTATGTGTAGCATGCTTGTGTTTCTATTTGTGGGGTGTCTGGTGATTAGGTATGTTTCTGGTATGGACCTCCACATATGTAAGTATGCGTGATCTGGATTTTCATGGAGTAGGAGCTGAGGTGGGCATGCTGGCACCCCACTTGTTGTCATACGTACTGTCAGGTATGTGAGAGACCATGGAATCAAGGTTTTTAATGTAGATGCATCTCTCACATGTGTTTATGTGGAGTAGGAGTAGAGGTTTAGGGATGCTGTCCACATCTCTGCAACAGTCAGAGATAATGTCATTAGCAATAGATTATTGCTTGTGTATACATCACAACATGTCATGGTTAGGCAGTTGCCTGACAGATGCTTACATGTAACATGTTATTATATTTATGGAGTCATACTAAGGTAAAGCAGTACCTGACAATGTGGGATAGCATGGTAGATTGAGTACACTGCTTTGCCAGGCTTGTGGCACTTGAATGAATCATAATCCTGTTATTAGGCAAAGTCGCAAAAGCATACTTACAAACGTGACATTGTACAATTCCAGCAAAGTAAGGGTCATGCTGCTACACCTCTGGGGTTCACAGCCTCAAACGCAGTCTCTGTAGGCACTCTTTGCAGTGAAGATGTACATGTCTGTGCATGCATAGACAACTTGTCCAACTTTGCTGTCATTAATTTAGCCTTGCAAGTTTACAATGTCTATCAAACAACCAGACAGCAAATGTATGTTGTGTGAAATGATGTGGGAACACAGTTTAGTGCTCTGGGAACATAAATGTACATTATGACATACCTAGGACATGTGGGAGGGACAGAGGCATTGCCCAAAGGTGGCCACTCATCTGCAGTAGGCCTCACAACCATGTCACGCAGATCACCACCATTATGCTGTTGAAAGCCAGGCTGCATGAATTGCCATGAAACTGTCACCTAACATGGATCAGTGCCACTGTGGAGCTTGATTTTCAAACCTTGGACATCTATGCCACCTGAGACTTAACCTTATATAGTGATGCAGCAGCTGTGTTCCTAATCACCTTCAGGTTGGTACCCTAGTCAAATGCTACAAGCTTTAAAACCCAAGGCATAATACATGCAAACATGAAATGATTAGTCTGGTTGCTAATTAAGGCATCTACCTGGAAAAGGCTACAACAAGCCTACAGAGCCTTGTATCATGTGTGACAAGTGTATGGATCAACAAACAGGCTGTGGCTCACTTCATATCTTGAGCTTGGTGCTAATGTTTTGCTTCTTTTGTGAGACAAAGAATATAAGCTTTGTATCTAACCACAGTGAGGCTATGTTGAGACCAGCAGTAGTAGTAGTAGCCAGGTAGCAACAATTCAGGTGACTCCCCTCTTTTCAGCATTCTTTATAAGGTAATTGTTCTTTCCCAGTATGCACTGCTTGATTAGTGTGTAACATCAGGAATAACTGCCTAAATACACCATCCTTAACTTTACTGAGTAGATGTATTACTTTCCCCTCTGGTATTTGGTAGTGTTCTGTGCAGGACCAGACACCTTGGGTGACATTTTTCTCAGAAACCATGTTGATATTAACTGCAATACTGCACACCGGACAACCAGCGTGCAGTGTCAAGCATTGTCCCCATAGTTGAGGAGCAGATACTTGTGACATTGAGTGATATACTCAATACAACTGTGTCATCAATAATAAACGATCTGTTGCCATGGATATGAAGATTCTCACTGTGACCTTTACCACGCTGTTGGATATGGGCATCCTGCTCACAACATGTTTATTGACAACCACTTCATTATCAAACAAACTGATATGGTATGTGAGAAATGTAGATACACAATGCCACTGGAGGCAAAGCTCTCACATAAAAGTTTTCCTAATGTCAATAAGGTAGTCAGTGGTACACACGCTGCAGGCACCACACAAAAATCCAAAGTAGACATGAGCTGAGGTGCTGACATGCAACCTTCATAAATCACAAAAACCCCATAGAGAATGCCCAGAAAACAAATACCCAGAGCAGCCCCACATGCACTCTGTGAAAACAACACATATATCAACACGTAGAGCAACATGTCATGAGGAACAACCTATAAGCCCATAAGTCAGGCTGACACACAATCCAACATTCTAGTCATCTTTGACTTCAAGCAAATGAGGAGCTGTCATTGAATCCCACACTGACACGAATGTTCTCCAGGAGGAGTTTACATAGGTTCATAGGTAGGTACTAGACTATCGGCCCAAGGGCCTACGTAAACCTAGCCAGCAAGGTACCATAGCTTACTCGATCCAAGAAAGTTATTTTCCTGTGCCACTGTCCAGCACAGACACAGAAGTGATCCCTGGGGTGTATTTCCTATTTTCCATCCACTCATCAAGATTTTTCTTGAAGAGTGCTAATGAAGAACTTTGCTTGACATAGATGGGTAGCTTGTTCCAGAGTATAGGAAGTCTCTAGGACAGGAATCTATCCCTCCAGCATGTCCTGTTTATTGTGGTGACAAGGTTTAGGTCCCTAGAGCATGTAGCTTGGAGGGATTGGGATTTCTTTAGGTGTAGCATGTCCAACAGCTCTGGGTTTTACATAGCTTTATATGTTAGGCAGAGATCACCTCGGAGTAGGCGATATGCTATGGAGTAAAGCTGGAGGTTTTTGAGGCATTCAGTGTAGGGCATTTGTTTGAGACCAGTCATCCTCTTTGTGAGGTATTTCTGTGGCCTTTCCAGCTGCTGCAGATGTCTTGTGAGGTACATTCCAAAAGGGGCGTTGTACTCTATAATGGGTCTAATGAGTGATGAGTAGAGGGGAACAATGACCTCTTTTTTCCTTGATGAGAACCCTTTTATGATGAGGTGTGCCACATAGAAGGACTTCCTGACTACTGTGGCGATATGACTAACAAAGGAGAGATTACTGTCCACCTGGGTCCCAAGGTCTCTTATCACGCATTCAATGTTAGGTAGATTGCTGCCTATGTGGTAGTTCATGGGTTCATGGACATACAGTTGTTGTCAGGGTCATGGGCTAACACTAAATACCAATAAATGCACAATACTATCCTTTGGGAAGTCATCCACCTCTGGTAACTGTCATATTGCCACCACACCTCAAACAGTTGACTGAGTACTCGGTGACTTATGGACACAGATAGTGCTCTACCCTTTGCATGTCATGTATCTGTAATATTGTGGACATCATTCTATGTTGTGCAACCTATAAACACAGGTATGGCTTGTAAATGCAAGGAAGCCATTGTTCCACTGTAATTGGCATTCCACAAACCTATCATCGGTGCAATATCACTTTTGGTATGTAACTAATCAGGCATATCCAACAACTGTAACATCCAAAGAGGTTCCGCAGTATGGCACTACATGGTGCAAATAACATGTCCTATGCAGACTACGTAAAGACCTTAACCATGTAGTCTGTCTTTTACATGCTTTGGAGGGGAGGTGTATGCCTGCCATACAGGGCAGTGTCAGACCCCACTTTGGACCTCTTGTATATCCATGAAACAAGTAGCACTAGAACTACCTATTGTACAGACCTACACCTTGACAGTGGTATATATAGCCAATAAATCTAGATGCTAGCACAACCAACTTATACCTCCGAACAGCAAAAACCAATCCTCAGACTCGACCAGAGAAGATACTCCAACAATGCTTGTGATAACCACTGTTTAATGTTGAAATATATATGTATAAACTTGATAAAATCAAAATACAGATCTCTATTCCTCTAGGTTTAGCACTTTCATCTGATACACTCCAGACTTCATCAGAACCAATTAGCTCCTTAATTACACTGATTTTATACAATTTTTGGTGCCAAAATACTCAGTTCACTGATGTAGTCGAAAATATTACTTAAAAAATCTTACTTAAAAAATCAAATATAATATAATATGATATATTATGATATATAATGTAAAACAGTACATTAAAAACAATGACTATGGTAGATAATTGATAAATTCTACACCCTTACAACATTATAATACATTCTGACACCCTATGTTCATCTGTAAACTCAGAACTCATAGTACTTTATATTATTTTATGTTATGTATTGAATGACTCTTAAACTTTTTAGCTTACTACATTAACTGATGCTAAAACAACTTGAACTAAACCC
Organism: Protopterus annectens; assembly: GCF_019279795.1. Classification (NCBI taxonomy): domain Eukaryota; kingdom Metazoa; phylum Chordata; order Ceratodontiformes; family Protopteridae; genus Protopterus; species Protopterus annectens. Next base: position 543,757,470 of record NC_056748.1, on the reverse strand, counting down.
TGTGTTTTAGTAAACTTTCAATATTGATCCTCTATGTGGACCAAATACTGGACATTTAATTCAATACCGAAAAGGGTTTTAGACTTATACTATCGTTTATTCCTGGGGGAGTCGTGGCATCAAGACATATCTGCCATTTGCTCTCTACCCAAGCTAGATAAACTTTCCAGTTGCCACCTCTATCTGCCATATCTACCTGATCAATAATAGAAACACTAAATGTATGTTCCTTACCCCTATCAATAACATGTTTACTTAGGGCATTGTTGGTATCACCTTTCTTGATCCTATACAAATGTTCATAAATTCGTGTTTTGAACTTCCTCTCAGTTTTGCCTATATAATAAGCCGGGCACTTAGAACAGGTATAAGTTGGTTGTGCTAGCATCTACATTTATTGGTCGTATTATGGCAGATACAGATCCTTCTGGGGCTTCATTGAGCAGAGAAGAATACCTATTGTTACGTTCTGAAGTCACGTCGCTCCAATCAGATGTCAACAGATTGTTGGACCTAGTAGGGAAACTGACTGAAACTGTTTTGCAAGGTGGTGATACCGCAAAGCAACAACTGTCGGTTATCTCAGGAGTAGCACCAATGGTGTCATCAGATTCGGCCAAAGTGAACAGTGTGGGCAAAATACCTAATGGCCAAGGGGAGGCTACAACACCAAGTTCTAGATTAAACTTGGACGCAAAAGATACGAACGACAATTTATCGCTGGAGGCTGACTTCACTTTTGATTTCAGCTTGTTCCATAGTAATGAAGAAAACATACGAAAGGGAGCGCGACCTAAACAGCATGAACAACTAAGGACATATTCTGCTATTACTAGCAAAGGAGTTGATTTTAAAAAAGGTACTGTTACAAGAGACAATATATCTAGTCCCAGTAATGGCTACAACAAAATACGAGCAATTCATGAAAACAAGAGCAATGACATTAATGTTTTAAATGTTTTAAATGATTTTTTGGCTGATGAGTATGATTTTGTTGGGAAGTCTGAATACAAAAATATGTTTACCAGAAATGTGTCTAGTGTTACCGTAGATGGTGTTAAATCTAAAATTTATTTATTAGGTAAAAAACTTGTACAGTTAAGGAGTGCAAAAATCGACAACGCTTATTTGGAGAAATGTTTAAAGTTACAAGTAGTACCTAAAGGATTACGTTTTTTTAAATTACCTTTAGGTATAGTTTATAACGCTATGGTGGTGTCTGAATTTAACAAGATATTTGATGGGTTTGGTTTTACCTATATGAAACAACTTATGAAGTGTAATGATGAAAAAATTGCAGTTACATTACACGAAGTTGAAGAGTTAAATGAAGTCATAGTACAAGATGTTAATTTTGCACAATGGCAAGAATTATATACAAAACAATTTCAAAATGCTAACAACAGAGTGAATAGTATTTACAACAGAAAAGTGAATAAAATTGAAAGAGATCTTGAACTTTATAAAAGTGGTAGAGCATATGTTTGGCCACATCATAATGTTGATAATGACTGTGCCTTTGATGTAGCACAAACAAAGGGAAGACGGAGAAATAATAGGTTCAATGATGAAGCAAATTTTCAGGGGGGGAGATTTTATCCGGCTCCCAAGCAATATCGAAGGAGATACTAAATGAAAGGGTTACAAATACAATGGTGCAGACGGCCCCTCTCCTTAGTGCATCTTATAACGTACCTCGGTTGAAAGATGAGTCAGCCCTGTTTAGTAAGCATGGAGAGGTTACACTACACCAAAATGATAAATATGCAGGGATAATTACGGGTGATGTGTCCAGCTCACAATCCACTCCTAGTATACACAGTTACTGTGGGTTCAATGTGTACAATTACACTGACATGATTATAACACAGGAATTTTTTTCAGTATTTAGTAAAGGAATGAAATTCATTCCTACGGTACCATTTAACTTATTTGGCGTTATAAAAGAAATTAAGCTTTATTGCCGGAGGCTGAATTTGGCGGTACAATTTAATGATTGTACAAAGGCATATAAAAACAAATCTAGATTAGTTAAGAAAAGTTCATTTATTCCCATTATGAATACACAAATAGCAGCATATGAGAAAATGGTATGTAAGGAAATCTATATGCTGTATAGGGATATCAAGGGTAATCAGAATCAACCCATTAATTTTAAAGATAATCTAAGTAAAAATGAAAGGAATTGTTTGGAATAACTAGTTTTGAATAAAGAGATCAGGATTATGAAGCCCGATAAGGGTGGTGGTATTGTGATTTTTTGGCAGTCAACAATACCATACAGTTATACATAACATATTGTTTGAGTCAGGTAATTATGAACAGATTTCTCTTAATCAAATTAACATTGGATACAGGCGACTAGACCTGGCAATAGAGGAATACCTTTTAGATAACCGTATTAGTAGTGAGCTTTATGAATATTTGAGAACGGAATTCCCCATAATGTCCCACATAATAGGTATCCCCAAAATACATAAAAGCTTGGAGAACCCCCCTTTTAGATCCATTATTTCTGGGTCTAAATCAAAAACATTTAAACTAGGTGTAACTATTGATCAATGGACAAAACAGGTTTACACAAAGGTGCCACACCTAGTCAAAGATTCATGGGACTTTTTGAGTAAATTGACAATGGAGGTATGGGATGCTGATCTAGTCTTTCTTACTGTTGATGTTCAAGATCTTTTTTTCATGCATACCGGGTCCCATTGGTTTGGAATACTTTTACAACAGTCTGAGTAAGTTTTCAGGTTTAAGTTGGGATAGAATCAATCTTATTCTTGATATGATGGGGCTTATATTAGACCATAATTATATTCATTTCCAAGAGGAACACTTCAGACAGACTCGGGGAGTTGCAATGGGAGCTTCATGTGCCCCAATTTTTGCCAACTTAGTCATGTTGGAGTGGGAAAATACATACGTGTTTACAAGCGACTACTATCAATATATAAGCTTGTACACGAGGTTCCTGGATGATTTATTTATTATCTGGAAAGGTCCCATTGAATTGATACACCAATTTATAGTATATATAAACAATACGACTGATTTTTTGAAGTTTACTTTTCAAATGGATAAGGCAGGCATAGCCTATTTAGACACATGGATCAGTAATACAGGGACAAGGTTTGCCTTGAAGTTATACAGAAAACCGACTTTTTCTAACGACTACATCCAATATGGTAGTTGTCATCCACCACACATCTTTAGGAACGTTGTCAAAGGACAATGTATACATGTTGCACATATGTCGTCATCAAGGGACATCATGACACAAGAGTTGGAAGTAGTTTATAAATTATTTCAGGACAGAGGCTATCCCAAAGGTATGCTTGATGGGGTGACAACTTATGTTAAAGAACAATGGGGACTGAAATATTTACCCCTTTTGGGGAGAATTATGACAAATACCCCAAGTGTCGAGGATGAGAGAGATAGTAAGGTATGTGTAATAATGTTTAATCCCTATACCAATTTGGTTAGAGAAATCCTTTGAAAGCATTGGGACTTAATTTCGTGTTCAAGTACTATAGGGCACATCATAGGAAGGTACCCCATCAGTGTCTAAAACAGGTAACAATATGAAGAGGATTTTAGAGCAAGGAAAGAAAGGGATTCATACTGTCAGAAATAAGGGTACTACCAAATGTGGAATGTGCAATCAATGCAAGTACATAAATGACAGTAAGAAAATTAAGTTAAATAATGTAATAAAATCCATTATACACTGTAGAAATGGGAATTGTAACACACAGCGTATAGTGTATGTTGCTACCTGTTCTAAGTGCCCGGCTTATTATATAGGCAAAACTGAGAGGAAGTTCAAAACACGAATTTACGAACATTTGTATAGGATCAAGAAAGGTGATACCAACAATGTCCTAAGTAAACATGTTATTGATAGGGGTAAGGAACATACATTTAATGTTTCTATTATTGATCAGGTAGATATGGCAGATAGAGGTGGCAACTGGAAAGTTTATCTAGCTTGGGTAGAGAGCAAATGGCAGATATGTCTTGATGCCACGACTCCCCCAGGAATAAACGATAGTATAAGTCTAAAACCCTTTTTGGTATTGAATTAAATGTCCAGTATTTGGTCCACATAGAGGATCGATACTGAAAGTTTACTAAAACACAGGGTTTAGTTCAAGTTGTTTTAGCATCAGTTAATGTAGTAAGTTAAAAAGTTTGAGTCATTCAATACATAACATAAAATAATATAAAGTACTATGAGTTCTGAGTTTACAGATGAACATAGGGTGTCAGAATGTATTATAATGTTGTAAGGGTGTAGAATTTATCAATTATCTACCATAGTCATTGTTTTTAGTGTACTGTTTTACATTATATATCATAATATATCATATTATATTATATTTGATTTTTTAAGTAAGATTTTTTAAGTAATATTTTCGACTACATCAGTGAACTGAGTATTTTGGCACCAAAAATGGTATAAAATCAGTGTAATTAAGGAGCTAATTGGTTCTGATGAAGTCTGGAGTGTATCAGATGAAAGTGCTAAACCTAGAGGAATAGAGCTCTGTATTTTGATTTTATCAAGTTTATACATATATATTTCAACATTAAACAGTGGTTATCACAAGCGTTGTTGGAGCATCTTCTCTGGTCGAGTCTGAGGATTGGTTTTTGCTGTTCGGAGGTATAAGCGGTATATATAGGACATGCTGGAGAGACAGGTATGTAACCCAGAGACTACACCCCATATGGAACAGGCTTCACTTCCATGTGAAACACATTTCCACCCTAACACAAATCAAGTGCAAGTTACACAATTGGTTGGGGAACAAGACAATCACACCTGCTTGTGGACCAATGCCTTCAATGGACACAGGGAAACTGTAGATGGTTTGACCCCCACACCCTGGCTTGTAGATATCTCAGCTCCCAAAACCCTGCTTACGCTTATTAATGGTATCATACCTTGACAGTGTTTAGGGATTCATGGCTAGGCTTAAAGGAGCCTTTGTTATCATTAGCATATTACATGCATATGAACCTATGAACCCCGGAACCTATACTGTGTTACTTTCTGATGATATTTGTCTTGTGTACTGACATTCAATTCTGTGCTTTGACATTGATGAATTGATTGTAGGTGGGTACCCAAAGATACATTCTACATAATCCTGAAAGGGACATGTAAACATTTCCATGTGACACCTGTCAATATGTGTCTGCACAGCATCCATCATAATGTAGACACACTATTATGGTATAGTCATTATAAATGGCAATGTACAAAATCTGAAAATGAGCAGTGCAATTAGCATGTCAAAAGCAATGTTAGATTAAACAAATTCATATTAATGTAGATATTCACCCTGTGCATCAGACACATAGCTTTATTTCCCTGCATCCATGAGAGAATTGAGATGGATGTTGCACGGGTATCATCACTTGCACAGGGTGTTGTGTGAGGATGCAGGATGCCTAGGATGACCCAGTAGGTTGGCAAGCTGGTGTGTGAGTCAGGAAGGGATACAGGCAGAATGGACTAGGGATGTGTGGCACGTATGTCTGTAGGTGCCCTGAATGAGACAGTGGTGTGTGAGTGTCTGAGTGTACACAGCCAAGCTCAGTGGTAGCCCTACATGTCTGTATGTTGAACAGCTGTGAGCCATGCATGGTAGAGCTGACAGTTATTCATCTCCTCCCCTGAACATGTGAATTGGCTCTGCCAGGAGTTGCACTGGCACCTTCACTCCCAAGGTCAGATGCTGTGTTACTACCTGAGAGTGACTGCTGTCTGCTAGTAATATGTCCTCCACGGGACCACCCAGGACCATGAGCCCATGGCCTGTGATGTCTTGGTGTGGACAGCACACTCCCCTCTGGAGTACTGGATGTACTGCCACTGTGGGAGCATGACTGTACATGACCACATTGACTTTCAGCAGATGTAGTTGTTGACTTACGTTCACAAATCTGATGCTCAACTCCAACCAGATGTTCCATCACAGACAACATGCACTCCAAGACAGATAGTGTGCGATATGTCTCAGACCAACATTTTTCCACTGTGTCAGAGAATGGATCCAAGGTATAAGCAATCTGGTGGAGACAGTTACGGATGTCAGATTGTGTTGCATCCTTAACCCTGAGCATCCATTTGGAGTTCTTTTATGACAGCCCTAAACATATGTCGAGTGGCATGAGATGAGACACCTGCAACAATAGGGACAGTAGGCCTCCTACGAGCACCCATATCAATCTGCCTGTGTGGAACTTCACCAACTCTTTGGCGATGGCCAGTGTCAACAGTCACTGCAGCCACAGTAGCCACACTTCCCTGTTCAATGTCCCCATCTTCCTACTGTCCAATTTCTGTGGCCAAAGAGGACTGGGTATGTGTAGGCATGCTGGCTGTGCACAGTGATAATGAGAGCAGAGGAGGGATGTCAACCTCTGTGTCAGTTTCATCCTTGCAACCTCCAGCTGTGCCTCACTTTGACCATCATCATCATCATCATCAGAGTCTGAAGAGACACTGACATCAGATTGTAAAGGGGACAAAGATCAACCTCCCCAGTCATCTGTGATAAAAAGAGAAGAGCATTGCATTAACACCTGCAGTACTGTCTTGCAATATATGATAAGCTGTATACACTGCTGTCACTATTACACACTTGCATAACCCACATCATACAGTAGGACATAAGGACATTATTTTCTAACCCAAATCTGTAATCATTTGAAAACAAATATTCATTAAACAGGAATCTCATGAGCAAAACATAAAGGATGCACACTGTTGACATTCTGCAAAACTCTGCACAGTTGAAAGTTATGGCAATCTGTAATGTTCTGACAATATTGCCAAATCAATAACTGTGGTCACACCTACCAGGCATATTTATAAGTCTAATCTGTGTACAGTTGGCAATCATGCTGACAATACATCAATCCAGCCAGCAGGCCTGTGGTGACTCTTGAGCAAATACAGTGAACTAAATCTACATCCCTGACAAAACTGTTTTGTGCTTACTAGCAGCAGGAGCATGGCCTCTTCCTATTCCTGATGGTCCTGGAAAAAAGTGAGGGAACGGTAATGTATCCAGCAGTGCATGTGATAGTATAACAGGGTTAATACTTCAAAATATCCCACATTTACATTAGCTGCTATGTTAACAGGTATGGTGGTCACAAACTGCATGAGCTTAAAACTGCAGCTAACCTTACCTCCCAAAAGCACCTGACACTCACTAAAAACTATGTGCACCCTGGCATGCTGACTGCTACCATATTCTAATGCAGACCTGACTAAGCATACCTGCATGCTCCTCTTGAGTGGAAATGGTTGCACCTACTTCTACAACATATGGGGTGATGGATGCCTAGGAGCTGTCTTGTATTGCAAGGTTCACCAGGAATTCTTCAGTGGCTGACACAGGTTGTTCTGCTGCAAGCTCACCACCAGTGACCTGACGATCCCTGGCCATGTCCATTGTATGTCTGTGTGCCAAGTTGGTCATGTCAGTGGCACGGTGTCGCACCTCCTCATATGTGTAATTCTGGTGACACACAGCATTAATGTTGTGCACCAGTTTATCCCACAAGAGTATATGCTCTTGCCTATTTGCCCTCCCTCTGGACTTCAGGACTTTGTGGTTTTGTCTCATGACCTCAATAATGACGTAATTTTCTGCCTCTGTGAAAGGTGGATGGCATCTGGCATGCATGATATCTCTTGAAATGCAAATAAATGAGAACATATATCAGGGTCACATATGTAGGAGTACATTATGTAGCGATGCAGCAATGAAGGAAGCCTATTTGTATTCCCCACTTGATTACACATCTCTTAATCAACAGTGTGCCAAACAAACAAAGGTTGTGGAAGTAACTTGGATAGTAGCAACAGTGACCCACTGCTGTTTGTGAAATAGTATGATCACAAAATAAACACAGAAGTCCATTGTAGTGTGCCCCATAGCAGGGAAACCCACACCCATAACATATGTATAAACAACACTGCCAACCAAATAGCAGGGTACTACTGCAAGTGCTAGCAAAGAATGTATCCAGGAGACCTGTGTAACTGGTTAATACAGAGCATTATACCCTTGCTGTACTCTACATCCTGTGTAGGTGTAACATAGGTTCATAGGTTGGTACTAGGCTATCGGCCCTAGGGCCTATGCAAGCCTAGCCATAACAATTCCATGGCTATTTCTTCCCACACTATTTAATTTCGTGGACCCCTGTCTAGCAGGGTGACTGATGTGATCAATGGGGTGAATTTCCCTTCTTCCATCCAGTCATCAAGGTTCCTTTTGAAGAGGTCCAAAGAGGTGCTCTGCTTGACATGTATGGGCAGTCTATTCCAGAGTCTGGGGAGTCTCTGGGTCAGGAACCTATCCCTCCAGCATGTTTTGTTTATTGTGATGACAAGGTTTAGATCCCTGGAGCTGGAGTTCACTGGCATGTCATCAGTACATTCCTAAGTAAGACTTACTGATGTAATCCACATTCCCCCCAAGCATTTTCAAACATATGCATCATGTTGAAAACAAAATGGTTACATACCTGATACAGGATGAAACTCCTCTGTTGAAAGATGCAGCTATATGAGTGCTGTGTGAATGATAAAACCAAATCCAAGCACGAACCAGTAAACAATAAGGCAAAAGAAGGAAACAGACCGAAGCTTAGCAGACTAAAAAATGTTTTATTGTTAAGTGCTTTCATTGGTAATAAACCAAGACTTCCTCAGAACAAATATAACTTCCACCACTCCATTTACACTTACATATTAAAAACAGGTCACCTGACTATCTAAATTAAATAATTGAACTACCAGATATCTTCTTAACATAGTAAAACAAATACAAAATTACAAAACATATAAATCATCTTAACTACACCTTATCTATATTAAAAAAGGCAAACTTTAGCACTGATAACTTTTCATCCCTAACAGAAAATAACCTTTATGGAAATAAAAAAATGAAACTGGATGTTATTGAAGTATAAAACCACAAGGTAGTCTTTGTAAACAAGGACCCCGATTGGATACCCATGCAACCAAATGTAATTTTAACAATATGAATGGGCTAATACATGGAAATTCTAAGCCTAATTATAGATACAGTTGTAAACCATACACTATAAGGTCTTAAAGAAAAAAAAATGGCTTTAAGTTTAAGAACACTGTTTATAGAAGTAACATGATTAAGGCCTAGATACTGTGTTGCATTACATTTAATTTGCCACATTAATTCTTTATACTCTAGAAATAAATCAGTCAGTCCACCTCTTGGTCCCCTGTCAACTTGATCAATGGCTGTAAATGTAAACGTATGGTTGTAAAAAATTGCAAATATGATTCAATAAAGCATTGTTCTCATTCAATTTCTGAATGTCATATGTGTGTTGGCAAATACATTTTCTAAACTTATTAATGGTCTTTCCAATATAAATACATTCACAGCTTTGGCATATAGCCACATAGGCTAGAGCTTTGCTGCGGCAATCAAACCTATGCCGTAGCTTCACAGTTCCAAACCTTTTATGTACACTCCATCCCCCTCAATAATGCACCAACACTGGGGACAATGACCACATTTTTTCATGCCACCACTTGAGCTCATATTCAGGCTTCTCTCAATAAAAAATGCGAAACAATAGTCCTTTGTATAAACCACTACTGGTTTAGCCCCTTCCCTGCCTAAATGATCATTATCGGCCTCAAAAATACCCCAATTCCTAAAGATATCTTTAATGGCCTGAAAATGTAGATTATAAGATAAAACAAGGGCATTAACATAGTGTTTGGGGGTAATACTCTCTGGGATTTTGTTTTTCCATAACATGTGTTTTTTCTGATCTACTAACACTAATAAGGAGTGTTTCTCTCCGGGCCTCCACTAAAAATTGGCTTTGTTCCAAGTCAGACTTTTCCGGTTAACAAATGTTAAATAAATAAATAAATAAATAAATAAGGGAACAAAATGTCCTTTTTCTCTTTTATGGGACACTTCCTCAAAAATTGGGTCCAAGAAAAGAGTGGGGTACCCTCTCCTGATAAACATACTTTTCAGGGTGTTGCTCTCACTCTGAAAAAGACCCTAATCGCTAATCATCCAGGCTAACCGGACACATTGTCCCTTAACCAGGGATCTTTTTTGATGTACTGGTTGACAACTTTCAAAATGTAGCAAAGAATTTGAGTAAGCTGGTTTCCTATACAAGGAGGACACGAACTGTTTATTCACTCTCTCCTTGCAAAGTGAAATATCTAAATAATGAACTTTCTCCTCATTGATATCCAGAGTGAACCTAAGAAACCCAGTAATAAGGTTTAAAAATTTAAAGAACTCTTCCAATTGTTTATTAGTTCCATCTCAGAAAATAATGAGATCATCCAGGTATCGACCATAGCAGTGGCAATATTGAAAAAACTCTGATGGAAAAATGGTGTTGACCTCCCACTAAGTCAACACAATATTTGCAAAGACAGGGGTACAAGCGGCCCCCCATCACAACACCCTTTTTCTGTCTAAACAACTGATTGTCAAAGGTAATAAAATTGTTCTCTAAAATGATCTCCATAAGGGTCCTGAACATCAGGGTTCTAGAATGCTCAAACCCTGAGTTTTTACAAAGCAAATCATAAAACATTTCCAGCCTCTCGTAATGAAGAATGAATGTAAAAAGGCCTTTTATGTCAGTTGTAGGAAAAATCAATTGATCAGAATATTGTTCCTTAGAAACTTTGGTTAAACAACGTATTTATTTAATTAATTTATTTATTTATTTGAGTTTGATGACCGGTGAAGTCCACTGCGCTAAGAACAGCCCGTTTTCAGTGGAGGCCTAGGGAGAAAAGCTCCACAAGAATTACAAGTTACATTTCACATGTTACAAAAGGACATAGTTGATACAGCTAATTAAACATTTACAGATAAGCTCCATGAAATTTGCAATTGGATTGTCACAATGTTACAAAATTGAAAGACATAATTCCATACAGAAATTTCAACATTTACATAAAGTAAATATTTTTGTTATAAACTCAATTGTAGGTTTAACATTTCAAGATATATAGCTACGAGCCATTTGTAGGTTAAGAAAATATTATACAAGGAGAGGGTAATAGTATATTTGAGATTGGAGAGCATAGTACAATAGATAGTAGAGAGAAAATTTGTTTTTGGTAGGGGAGGGATTGTTTTGGGTGGGATGAAGTAATAGTAGAGGTAGTTTAATGAGTTAGTGCAAGGGGGAATGGGGGGTTAAAATCCCAAGAATGTTTCAATATGTGTGTAAACATGACCAATAATCCTTTCAGATGAAAATCCACAAATTTAGCTATGGGGAAGGTTTTGGATGCCCACCAATGATCATGGTCATACAGGGAACACTAACACTCAAAAATTTAAATTCATTGATGGTAATCTGGATATCTAAAAGTAAATTGTTCAATATAATGTCGATGTGTCTGTTTGCAGTGTTAAATTTGTTCATAGATACCTCATCATAAATATCAGTATACAATATTATATTTCACTTTTCAAGGATAGAGTGAATAAACAGTTTGTGAATAGGAAACCGACTTACTCTAATTCTTTGTTACATTTTGAGAGTTGTCACAGTACATCAAAAAAGATCCCTGGTTAAAAGACAATGCATCTGGATAGCCAGAATGATTAGCAAAGAGGATCTTTTGCAGAGTGAGAGCAACACCATGAAAAGTATGTGTATCAGGAGAGGGTACCCTACTGTTTTCTTGAACACAATTTTTGAGGAAGTGTCCCATAAAAGACAAAAGTGGCATTTCTTTCCCTTATTAGGGTTGGTAGATCAGGAAGATCATATTTTATGGAAAAACAAAAGCCCAGAGAGTATTACCCCCAAACACTTTAGTAATGCCCTTGTTTTATCTTATAATCTACATTTTCAGGGCATTAAAGATATTATTTTTAGGAATTGTGGTAGTTTTGAGGCTGATAATGATCATTTAGGCAGAGTAGGGGCTAAACTGGTAGTAGTTTATAGAAAGGACTTTGTTTTAAAAACTTCATTGAGAGAAACCTGAATATGAGCTCAAGTGGTGGCATGAAAAAATGTGGTCATTGTCCCCAGTGTCGTTACATTATTGAGGGGGGTGGAGTGTACATAAAAGATTTTGAAACTGTGAAGCTAAGACATAGGTTTGATTGCCACAGCAAGGCCTTAGTCTATGTGGCTATATGCCAAAGCTGTGAATGCTTTTATATTGGAAAGACCATTAATAGGTTTAGAAAACGTATTTACCAACACATATATGCCATTCAGAAATTAAATGAGAACAATGCTTTAGTGAAGCATATTTGCAATTTTTCTAACCATTTTTAAATTTACAGCCATTGATCAAGTTGACAGGGGAACAAGAGGTGGACCGACTAATTTATTTCTAGAGTATAAAGAATTAGTGTAGCAACTTAAATGTAATGCCACTCAGTATCCAGGCCTTAACATGGTACTTCTATAACCAGTGTTCTCAAACTTAAAGCCGATTTTTTGCTTTAAGGCCTTATAGTGTATGGTTTATAACTGTATCTATAATTAGGCTTAGAATATCCATGTATTAGCATATTCATATTGTTAAAATTAAATTTGAGTGTATGGGTATCCAATAGGTGTCCTTGTTTACAAAGATTACCTTGTGGTTTTATACTTCAATAACATCCAGTTTCATTTTTTTTTATTTCCATAAAGGTTCTATTTTGTGTTAGGGATGAAAAGTTATCAATGTTAAAGTTTGCCTTTTTTATTAAAGATAAGTTGCGGTTAAGCTAATTTATAAGTTTTGCATTTTTAGATTTATTTTACTATGTTAAGAAGACAGCTGGAAGTTCAATTATTTAATTTAGATTGTCAGGTGACCTGTTTTTAATATATAAGTGTTAATGGAGTGGTGGAAGTTGTTTTTGTTCTGAGGAAGTCTTTGTTTATTACCAACAAAAGCGCTTAACAATAAAACATTTTTAGTCCATTTCAGTCTGTTTCCTTCTTCTTTTGTCTTACTGGGTGAATGTTAAGCATACACACTAACTCTCATACACAATGGTTCCCCTAGCTAGTAGCTAGGTGCTTGCTTTTTTAAGATGGGTCTCATTAGCAGGTGATTTACTCTGAACTAATCTGTGTTCAGCAATGCTACATGCAGCATACACAGCTGATTTGCAGTATAATCAGCCAATCCCATACAACTACTCAACAATATATAAGGCCTCAATGTAGATTCAATTCCCTTTCTCACATTGTGGGTTGGAAATTACTGTGGTAGGGATTATGTCAGCAGCTACTTGTTGCATATAGATGTGTGTTCTACAGGCTGAAGCTGCTGCTGCTGCAGGCAATAGGCATAGTTAGAGAGGCTGCAGAATGTGCAGGGCTTACTTTCCAAGTATGTTATGTGTTTAAGGTAAGTATGTTAACCAAAGGTATCATTAACAGAGTAAAGGGAAACATGCTTGTTGTATCCCAGAACAAGATCAGGGATACATTAACCATTACATCAACCAGTTAGATAACTGCCAAGTCCTATATTATGTCATGGTAGTCATCTGGAAGGTGTGTGCTGGCAACCATTGCTTCTAGCACGAGCTCCATATGTGTATGTAACTTGTGCTGCTGTGGTTCACTGTAATATCACTAGCAAATCATTGTGGGCTGCAGTCTGATATGACATGGGCCTAATCTGAATTACATACTTCAGAATCCTCTGGGAATTCATACTAATGCATGACCTGACATTCTATGCACTTTCTAATGTTGTAATAAGAATAGTTTAAATGTGGTCTTATATGTAGGCCTTTGACTGCTATTATTTAGAAGCAGGCATTTAAACTGTACTGCTTTAGGTGGATACATAGGTGATGAGACAGTCATACACCTCAGAATTTATACTGGTGATGTGCACATACATGTATTTAAATACTAGACACAGCTGTATTTGAAGCCAGTACCTGGTGGACCAAAAATTAATGTTTTCACAGCATTTCACTGATAGAGCTACTGAGTCACTGTTATAGCATGTGCATTTTTACATTTTGTACATATAATTGCACATTTGCCTGCTGTTACATACCTCACTAACAACTGTTATTATGTGTATGGCTTTACAGTGATGTTTTTCTCTACCAGAGACACAGTTACACTCCTATTTTCCATCACTCATGTAGCAGGAGTATTTTTACATGTTGTAGATATAATTGCACAGTTATGTGCCGCAAGATACCTCACTTACATCTATTCTTATGTGTATGGCTTTAAAGTGTTGTATTTCTATACAAGAATCCCAGTTACAATCCTATTTTTCTATGAATCTCATAGCTGACTTGTGCAATGTGGAGGGATGTGCAGCATGCCTTAAACACTCTTAAAGATGGGAGCATGACGATTTACTATGTTTTGCTTAAAACATCTGTGTTAAATAACAGTTGTGTGGCTTGATGGGTTTATGTAATGAACTGCAGGTGCAATGGTCCTGGGTTTGAAATAGGGCACAGGTATATTTTTTGCATGTGATTAATATTTGTTTAAAATATATATCAATATACCACCATTTAGCTTAGCTTAGCAAAACTGCACACCATGCAGCATTATGCAAACATTCCTTAAACAAAAAATGGGGAGATAGGACACTGTTGAAATGGGGTGAAAGCAGGGGGAAAACATAATGAAAGGCAGGTAGGTATGTGCAGGAAGGGTATTGGAAAGAACCATAGCTATCCATTTCTTGTACAGCAACAACTGTGCACTTTAACAGAATTTGTAGATGAATTTGGACTGTCACCCCCAGAGAGATGGGAAAGGACAACATAAGTGCACTGTCAAGCCAATTGGACCAAATAAAGTGTGTCCAGTGGGCATTTGTGCAAAATGGAGAGCTATGTATGAGATAATATTTTTTTGGGCAGATGCCCATTTTCTTTTTAAGATAAGAGTAGAATGTTGGGCAAGGGACGTAGTTATGTGTGGTGTAGATAAATTACAAAGTGAGGAAGCTTTTTCCCACAGACGGGACAGAGAAGACAGCAGACAGGGTTGGTGTGTGACACAAGAGTGGGGTGAAGACCTTGGTTGTGGAGGGTGTTGTGGAATCCCAGTCCCATGGACTTCAGACATGCTAACAGTGTGACTCATGTCCTGTGGAGGCAGTGGTTGATGCTGGTGCCTAGGGTGACTTTTCCCAGCAGGATTTACAGCATGCATGGGAAAGCTACTCATGTTTCAAGACACTTGCCCAACATTTCCTGGAGTTCATTAATTCCGATGCCCTGGACAAGCTTGTTCTTACCCCCACTAGAGGTAGCAACATCCTTGACCTGGTCATTACTGACATGGGCGACCATTGCTTTACACCACTAGTCAACTCCTCCTTGGTTAGAGCTTACAACAAACTAATCACCCTGGAAATCCACATCCCTCCCACCCCACTCCTGCAAAGGTAACCACCATGAAAAATTTCTGGAAAGCTAACTTTGGGCTAATAAAAACAGAGGTGACTAACTTCACGGCACCCATGCAAATGGAGAATAGTTGCATGACCGCTGAATCTTACACCAATGCACTGCACAACACATACACAGATGGATGGATCTTGCCATACCCAATAGAACCAAGATGCTCTCCTCCAAAAAAAGAAGTCAATCTGGAGATCGCCTTCCATAAACAAACTCTACAACAGAAGGAGGAAACTGATGCTGAATAAGGTGAAGTCCCAAGACTGGCAAAACTCCCTTATCAGCCTCAATAAAAAGTTGAGATCCCACATCAAATCCTCTAAAGCTAGCTATGAAAACAGAATTTTAGCAGATAGTAAAGACAACCACAAGGCCTTCTATAGTTATGTAAAGAATCTCCATGGTAATACCCATATTTGCTCTGAGCTACTGCACAATGGTACCTCCTATACCAAGGAAACAGATATTGCTAATATACTGGCCGACAGATTCAGTTCCAACTTTACCCCTTTTCCCCAAAGGACCAATCACAATACCAGTAGATTGCCAGGCACACAGTATTACTGCTGCACTGGTTAAAACAGCACTGTCCAAGGCCAGGAATACAGCTTCTATGGGACCTGACAATATCCATGGCTGCATTCTACATGAAATACAGAGTGAACTGGCACCTCACCTGTCTGCCCTGTTCAGTCACAGCCTCACCTCAGGCTTTGTCCCTACCAAATGGTACACTGCTACAGTTATCCCTCTCCACAGAGCAGCAGTGACTACAGACCCTGGAAACTATCACCCTATTAGTCTTTACATTTGTGGTATTACAACAGATGCAAAGTGAAGCTTGTGGGGGACCATGGAAGCTATTTTTAGAAGAGAAAGAGGTATGGTGGCAGATTTATCTGAATGCTAGTTGTCCACCAGGATTAAATGACATGGTGTCCGTTTCCAGTTTGCTTACATTAAAAGCGTATGATAGATAGAATTTCATTCTTTATCACTAGAAATGTGATGTAATGTATAAATTCAAAAGGTAGATGGATGTAGTGCAACATTAATAGTGCTGTGAATGTCTCTTTAAGGAACATGTATTTTTAAACTTGTAGGTTCCTGAATTTTTAAATGAATCATGTGGGGATATTTACTTGATGTCATTGGCTGCTGATTGTTATGACACTGGTGTAAATATTTGGGCATGTTTGCAAAATGGTGTCTGAAGAAGTTTTCTGATTTTAAACCTGATGAAAGTGCCTACCAATAAACGGTATTTTACTGGATTTTGCACTTGTGGTTCTAATCCTATGCTGCTAAATGTTGGCTGTTCTGGTTCATACAGCCTAACTTGATCTGGTCAAGGCCTTTGATACCATTCCCCACTCAGAAATCATAGAAAAACACACTAAGCTAGGCATCAACCCATATATCACTAGGTGGGTTGCAAACTGGCTTACAGATAGAATCTACAGTGTGAAAATAGCTGACTCCAAGTCAGATTGTCGACCAGTCATGAGTGGAGTCTCACAGGGTTCGGTCCTGGGTATTCTCCTGTTTGGTATCTACTTCACTGAAGTCCAGGCTAACACAAAGGGACTCTGGATGAAAAAGTTCGCAGACAATTGCAAGTTGGGAGGAATTATTAAATCCCCAAGTGATCTAAATGCCTGACCCTCAATGTCCTATTTGGATACAGGATATCATTACTCCTTTCAGAAAACTTGGCTAGGCTTAAAAAGACACCCAAGTCATTAGCCTAGTAACGATCTATGAATCTATGAATCACAGCTTTTTAACTGCAGAGCAGGTACTTGGTTGTACATGGATTTTGAACATTAGTTTGTCTAAAACACCAATAAATACTTATTCATATTTTGTCATTTCTGTCTATAAGTTCTATAATGATGTCTCCTCCTTCTTACAAACTTCTCTATTTTCATTCCATTTACTATTTCTAAATTAATTTTCCTGATATCCTTTCATAACATTTTGACTTAATTTGAATATATTTGTGTGATGTGGGTTATCAGGGGGTCTGCTATTCCTTCATAAATACTAGTCGTATTGTGTCATGTTCTTACTGGAGAGTTCAGAAAATAGTGGTAAAATGTAGTTCACAAGACACACACTTTGTCCCTTGCAATGGTATATGCAGTGTCTGGGGAAAATATGTGTTGCTGTGAGTACTTCACTATTGCAATGCAGATGATGAGACATGGCAACATTGTGGCTAAGACTACTTTGAAGATGGGTTGCACAGAATTGTACCAAATCAGCACAGGTTCTGCTTTTTATGCTCATGCAGGACACAGGCAGACCTATAACAGTGAGCATGGAGGCATTGGTATTGCAACAGGCATGGCACCATGTACTATTCTTTGCATGTGTTGTCAATAATGAACATACAGTTGCAAAGACATACCCCAGGATTCAATAAAGTCTATGTAGGCATAATGTATCTATGAATGTGGCCAATGTTCACCCTTGTCAACACACCATACATATTAAATATGGTGCGCACCTAAAGGAGGTCACAGCAACAAGGATATTGAATCCATGTAAGACTTATGGTGCAGCCAAACACCTTTTAGCTTGTCCACTTTGGCCGAAAGGTGTGCAATACATTTTATGTTATTTAATTGCAATTTTTTTTACTTTTATGTGCTTGTTTGAGTGGTGCGGTGTGCTGTTTACCTATGCTTAGCTTTGTGCACGTATACATCAGACATCCACCAGACATCTAAAAATAGAAACTGGATGTATTCAATGTTAATAAATGATTTTTTATTACTTATTTATTTTTTATTATTACTTTTTTATGTCTGCTTGTTTGTGCAATATGGCTCATTGCTGAGCTAGGCATAGCGCAGCATACTTAAGTATTAGACATCCGCTAGACATCTAAAAATAGAAACTGGATGCATTCAATATTAATATTTTATTTTTTTACATGTGCTTGTTTGTGCAATGTAGCATGTTCCTTAGCTAGGTGAAACGAGGTGCACTTAAGCAGTAGACATCTGCTAGACAGCTAAAAATATAAACCAGATTTATTCAATTGTTGTAGGTCTGCTATGCTCAGCAATGTGCAAGTCCATGCAGGGAAGCTGTTCTACACTTACAGGCACCTTTCCAGTATATCTGAAGATATTCGAGTTCCCTTCACTATCTCAGTGACTAGATAGTTTGAATCATGATTTCCAGTGTAGTAGGTCCTGGGTTTGAGTTCTGGCTAGTAATGCTTTTTACATAAAGTGCTGTGAAACTGTGTCAGGTGACTGAAACATTGGTTGACTTTAAATTAAATAATTGTTCCATTTAGAAACAGAAAAGCTGCATCATACTAAGCAGTGCTTAAACAAGGTAAATGGCCATTTTTAATTTGTGCTTTGCTAAGTTTCACTTAAACATGGATTGTGCAAATTTGTGCAATGTTAAGTGACGTGGCACTTTTTTGAAACGTACAGTATAACATACAAGGGGGAATGCAGCCTATATAAAGGCCAGTAGGTGGGAATTTCAGTGGTTTGTGTGCTTTGTGGATGATGTTTTCTTGCTATGGAACGGATATATATTAGAGTTAGACTGTTCTGTTACTTTTATGCATAACACTACACACTTTCTTAAATTTACATGCAATTATTCTGATAGTCAGATAGAATTTCTTGATGTGCTACTTACTAAATCAGAACTTAAAAATGTTACTAGTAGTATTTATAAGAAGGCCGTAAAAAATAATACCCTTCTCCATAAAAAGAGCATGCATCCCAAACACATTTCTAGAAATATGCTTAAAGGGCAAATTTTCAGAGTACTATGGTTGCATTATGATGATATGGATGCTAACCAAGCTCTCATAGAATTGAAATCTGAATTTTTGGAGAGAGGATACTTAGAAACTGAAATAGACAACACAATTAAAGAAGCATAGGCACATAGATCTTTAATATTGCTAGTGATAGACAGACTCTAGCTGAACCTTCAGTTCATTCTTTAGATACATTTAGAGTGGCTCTGCAATATTCTAGTGATATTGACAGTTATTGCAAAATCATTAAGAAACACTGGAATATTTTAAGTGGTACTCCTAATTTTATAAACACATTTGGCAGTGCTCCATCATTTTCTTTTAGAAATAACAAATCACTTAAACAGCATCTTTGTTACAAACCCATACATTTTACAGGACCTGGTTCTAACATGATAGGCACTTTCCCATGTAGAAATTGTTCTGCTTGTAAATACATTTGCAGTCATGCCTTTTATACACATCCCACCTGCCATTTTAAAATTTCTTTATATCATTATGCTGATTGTAAAACTGAAAATGTTATTTATTTTGCTTTTTGCCAAGTATGTCATGCATATTATGTGGGCAAAACCAACAGGTCATTTAAAGATAGAATTCTAGGTCACAACAGAGATATCGGAAATAAGAAAGCAACCAATACACTATCTACTAATATTATATATACAGATTCCTCACATGTTTTTAAGTTTTTAGTTTTACGAGTTATTGATAATACTATTAGAGGTAGTGATCTAGAAAATCGGACAGAAGCTGCCGAACAAAAATGGATTCTCTTGCTTAATGCAGAGAAATCCCCTGGTCTAAATAATATGTCTTCATTAAAACCGTTTTTTAAAAGCATAACCCCTTAAACATAAACATTAAATATGTATCATGTAGGTACATTTTTATACATTTTATATGTTTTTAACTATATATTTATTTGCTTATTTATTATACATAGACTCTAGTAGTTAATGTTCTACAAGGTTTATCTTTAGTTGCTCTTCTAATTGCTTTATATGTGTATTTATTCCTTTAAATGTTTAATTACATCACCTGACTTATGCATGGCACTATATAAGCAAATGTTTTTAGTTTTAACATTGTTTGATGAAGTGGCCTGTGAGTCGTGAAAGCGCTTGCCTTTTTTATTTTTGTTTCATCATATATTAAAGTTTCTGCTTTGTAGGTTTGTGTGCAGTTTTCGTTTTATTTTATTTTACGTTCATGCAGATGTAGGATGTTCTAGGTATTTCATATCCTGACTATTAGGATTGCAAAATCTGTATTTACTTTACTGTATTATTAAGTGCATTCAGTTATTACTGTGATGATTTTCTTACTTAACATATGCTTGCCTCATCCTGGCTAAACACCCAGCATGGGAATGTACATTGTGAGCCCTCTCTTCTGCAGTTGTGGTAAGAGAAGCAAACCATTATGCATACCACTTTTGCAAACATTCACCTTGTATATTTATAAATTACTGGAAAACATACTTATATATCTGTGGGGTGCGTTCATCCCTAGCTTCTTGGACCAAGGTTTATCTCTTCCTACATTTCAGGTCATCATAGCGATAACGACACTGCTCACCAGTGTGGGTGATACCAGTAACACTTGTTAGGTCCCTGACTAAATGATCCTAGGCCTCAGACTTGTGCTCTGAGCCCTTGTAGTCATGTTGCAGCAGCCAGGGTATATATGCTTTACCGGAAGTCCAGTAAAAACCTTGGACTATTACACACCCCACTTTTACACCCTAAAACGTGATCCCTCTCTAACTCCAGCAGCCACACTCACAGTCAAGGTCAGGCTCCAAGGAATGAGGTGAAATTCCCATCTACTGGCCTTTATATAGGCTGCATTCCCCCTTGCATGTTATACTGTAAGTTTCAAAAAAGTACCACGTCGCTTAGCATTGCACAAACTTGCACAATCCACGTTTAAGTGAAACTTAGCAAAGAACAAATTAAAAATGGCCATTTACCTTGTTTAAGCACTGCTTAGTATCATGCAGCTTTTCTGTTACCCGGGCCTACTACACTGTAAATCATGATTCAAACTATCTAGTCACTGAGATAGTGAAGGGAACTCAAATATCTTCAGATACACTGGGAAGGTGCCTGTAAGTGTAGAACAGCTTCCCTGCATGGACTTGCACATTGCTAAGCATGGAAGAGTTACAACAATTGAATAAATCTAGTTTATATTTTTAGCTGTCTAGTGTATGCCTACTGCTTAAGTACGCCTCGCTACACCTAGCTAAGGAATGTGCCACATTGCACAAACAAGCACATGCAAAAAAGTAAAATATTAATATTGAATGCATCCAGTTTCTATTTTTAGATGTCTAGCGGATGTCTAATACTTAAGTATGCTGTGCTATGCCTAGCTCAGCAACGAGCCATATTGCACAAACATGCAGATGTAAAAAATAAATAAATAAATAATAAATAAAAAATCATTTATTAACATTGAATGCATCCGGTTTCTATTTTTAGATGTCTGGTGGATGTCTGATGTATACGTGCACAAAGCTAAGCATAGGTAATTAACATGCCGCACCTCTCAAACAAGCACATAAATATTAAAAAAGAAAATTGCAATTAAATAACATAAAATGTATTGTACACCTTTCAGCCAAAGTGGACAAGACAAAAGGTGTGTGGCTGCACCATAAGTCTTACACGGATTTAATATCTGTGTTGCTGTGACCTCCTTTAGGTGCGCACCAAAATTAATATGTATGGTGTGTTGGCAAGGGTGAACCATGGCCGCGTTCATAGATACATTATGTGTAGGCTCTACAAGGAGCCTACGTGGACTTTATTGAATCCTGGGGTATGTCTTTGCAACTGTATGTTCATTATTGACAACACATGCAAAGAATAGTACATGGTGCCATGCCTGTTGCAATACCAATTCCTCCATGCTCACTGTTATAGGTCTGCCTGTGTCCTGCATGAGCATAAAAAGCAGGACCTGCGCTGATTTGGTACAATTCTGTGCAATCCATCTTCAAAGTAGTCTTAGCCACAATGTTGCCATGTCTCATCATCTGCACTGCAATTAGTGAAGTACTCACAGCAACACATATTTTCCCCAGACACTGCATATACCATTGCAAGGGACAAAGTGTGTGTCTTGTGAACTACATTTTGCCACTATTTTCTGAACTCTCCAGTAAGAACATGACACAATACGACTAGTATGTATGAAGGAATAGCATACCCCCTGATAACCCACATGCACACAAATATATTCAAATTAAGTGAAAATGTTATGAAAGGATATCAGGAAAATTAATTTAGAAATAGTAAATGGAATGAAAATAGAGGAGTTTGTAAGATGGAGGTCAGCATCATTATAGAACTTATAGACAGAATGAACAACGTATGAATAAGTATTTATTGGTGTTTTAGACAAACTAATGTTCAGAATCCATGTATAACCAAGTACCTGCTCTGCAGTTAAAAAGCTGTGATTCATAGATTCATAGATTGTTACCAGGCTAATGACCTGGGTGTCTTTTTAAGCCTAGCCAAGTTTTCTGAGTAATGATATCCTGTATCCAAATAGGACATTGAAGGTCATGCATTTAAAAGCTACCTCTGTCCATAAAGGACATGGGTGCCAGGCCTGGTATAAATTTCCTGTTCTCCATCTAATGGTCTAGGTTGCACTTAAATTGGGTAATAGACAAACTCAGCTTCACAAGGATGGGAAGCCTATTCCATAAGAGAGGCAGTCTCTGGGACACATATCTATCTTCAGGCATGCTCTGTTTAAGTCACAGAAAAAATACAGGTCCCTAGACCTTGTACTTCTGGTACTGCATGATTTATAAAAATGCAGAAGTTCATAAGTGTGGGTTTTGGGGATGCCTTGTAAGCCAGGCAGAGATCATCCCTCAGCAATCTATAGGAGACTGAATAGAGGGAAAGGGCTTGAAGGTGCTCTGTATAAGGCAGGTTTGTTAAGCCTTGTATTTTTTTTTTTTGTAAGGAACTTCTGAGGTCACTCTGGTTGCTGCATATGCCTGGTCAGGAATATACCAAAGGGAGCTTTGTATTTTATGACTGGTCTGAAAAGAGCACAGTACAGTGGGATAATGACCTCTTTGGACCTAGATGTCCTGCTCTTACTTATAACGTGTGCAACATAAAAGGATTTCCTTACCACTGTGGTCATGTGGTGGTTGAAGGTAAAGCTACTGTCTAAGTGAGTACCAGGATCCCTGACCACTGGGTCATCCCTTAGGGGGGTATTAACAACATGATAATTAGCCAAGATGGTTGATTTCCCAAAGAGTAGAATTATGCATTTCTTATCATTCAGTTTAAGACCATACCTTTGGCACAATTTGTTAGTCAGAGATAGGCCTTCTTGAAGAATTTACTTGTCTGTAGTGGAGTCGATGATAACCTCCAAATTTCAATCATCTGCAAACTTAGTCTTCCCTAAACTTTCAGCATTTGCTTCCATTTCAGAGAAATAAAATGCCAAAAAGGAGCAAGTCCAGTACCAGGCCATGGGGGACTCTGCTAGTGACTGGCCTCTTTGTGGAGGTGGCCTCACCTGTTTTAACCTCCGGGGTTCTATCAGTGAGCCAGTTGGTTATCCAGGGGTGGTAAAAGGGTTTATCTCTAACTATTGAGGTTGTCTATAATGTCTGAGTGAGATACTGTATTACATGCCTTGGCCATGTTCAGGTAAGTTGTGTGCACCACCTTGCCCTCATCCATTGCTTTGTTGACCCTCTCAAAGAAGTCATCAGATTTAATAGGCATGATCTTCCTTTAACAAATCCGAACTGTGATGGGTCCAGCATTTGCAGTTTATCTATGTCCTCATTTATCTTGTATATTATGATTCTTTCCATAGCTGGTCAGACTTATGGGCATGTAGTTAACCAGATTGGTGGCTAGACCTCCTTTGTGCGGGAGAATGACTGTAACTATCTTCCTCTCCTTGGGTACAAAACCTGACTGCAGGCTTCAGATGAAAAGTGATTCAAGTGGACCACAGAGGTCATGTTTCAATCTGTTTACTAAGCATCCTGGGATGTTATCAGGGCCTACTGATACAGTGTTTTTGGCCTTGGAATGTTCTTTGAAGACCTGCTCCATAGTAATGGTTGTGGGAATTGTGGTATGTGGTATTTCCTTTGGACTATCAGGGGCAGTGGGGGGAGAAATTTGAGTTGAACCTGTCAGCTGAAAGGTTGGCAATGGCCTCTGGTTAAGTGTGGATGATGCTGTTTACAATAAGTTCTGAGCATTGTTGTGTATTTCTCTTGAGATTATGAACATAGTTGTAGAATGCTTTGTAGTCGTCCTTTGCCTGAGAAGCTATGTTTTCTTCAGATTTAGCATTTGAAATACTAATTAATCCTCTTAGCTGCCTGTTTTGATTGGTCATGGAGTATTTAGTATGTTGGGCTTTCTTCCTCCTATGCTTGGCCAATATATTTTTTCTTTTGTTGTACAACTGATTGATATTGTGATTCCACCAGGGTGACTTGTCTTTTGAGTTTGTCTTATTCTTAATATGAGTGGGCCCAGCTCACTTCATACAGCTATCAATATGGCTGTACAGAGATTTTGTAAATATCTGAGCATATGCTATGTTTCCGGATTTGGGGGTGCTTGGAATTTAGCCAAGGAGTCACTTAGTAGTGAGAGTTAGCTTTGAAATAGTTCCTAAAGGTTTTTGGTTTCACTGGTCAGATCTGATGAGAATGGACATCACATTGGGTGAGGAGCATCACACCCCCCATGTTTCTGAGCACTAAGTCAAGGATGTTTGCACCCCTTGTAGGAGAGTGGACCAAATGTTCCAGGATGTTGCTATTAACGAAGTTTAGGAATCAATGGGCTTGTGCATTAGAAGTGATGTAGGATTCCAAATCTATACAAGGATAGTTGATATCCTCCATGAAGATGGTATTGGATTAAACAGTGCAGGACTCTAGTACATTGAAATATATAGTATGGGTTTTCTGGGACATGGACGGGGATATATATGTTACAAAGATATGGTACGAGATGCTGTTTATAGTGAGTTGCACATGTATAAGTTCCAGTGGGCCATACACTTTAACTAGTCTGGATGTGAGGTTGCTTTTAACTCATTCATAGGTTCATAGGTTCATAGGTTCATACTAGGCTATCTGCCCTAGGGCATTTATAAGCCTAGCCAGAGTGTGTGTGGCTTTCACCACCCCTTAGGATGAGAATACTATACCCATTAGTTTGCTGTGCCTCTGTCCAGCAGTGACACAGAGATGATTCCCGGGGTAAACCTACGATCTCCCATCCACTCGTCAAGATTTCTCTTGAACAGAGTCAGTGAGGGGCTCTGCCTCACATGGACTGGGATTCTGTTCCATAGTGTAGGGAGTCTCTGGGTGATGAATCTGTCCCTCCAGCACGTCCTATTTATATCCATGTTGAGGTTTAAGTCTCTTGCTCTCGTGGCTCTGGTGGATTTGGATTTTTTGAGGTGGAGCATGTCCATTAATTCCGGGTTGGACATGGCCTTGTATGTCAGGCACAGATCACCTCTGAGCAGACGGTATGTGACTGAATAGAACTGGAGTTTCTTCAGTCGGGCATCATATGACATATGTTTGAGCCCCTTTATCCTTTTGGTGAGGAACTTTTGGGGTCTTTCCAACTGCTGCAGGTGTCGGGTAAGGTACATTCCGAATGGGGCGTTGTACTCAATCATTGGTCTGATAAGTGAAGAGTACAGGGGTACAATGACCTCTCCTGATCTGGATGTGAATCCCTTCATGATCAGGTGGGCAATGTAGAAGGTCTTCCTAACCACTTTGGCAATGTGAGTGTCAAAAGAAAGGTTACTGTCAACTTGGGTCCCCAGGTCCCTGATAACTTCTTCCATGTTTAATGGATTACCACCTATGTGGTAATTAGGGGTTACCTTGTTTTTCCCAAAGGGTATGACTATACATTTTTTGGCATTTAGCTTAAGGCCATGGCTCTGGCACCAGTTATCCATTTCTATGAGACCTCTCTGGAGGATGTCTGTGTCTGATGGAGTGTCAATTATGGTGCCCAGTTTGCAGTCATCTGCAAATGTTGTCAGCCACAATCCCCCTATGTTTGCTGCACTTCAGAAAAATAAATGCCGAACAAGAGGGGGCCCAGGACTGAGCCCTGTGGGACACCGCTCATGACCGGCTTAGAGTCTGACATGGCACCAGCAACTCTAACCCTGTGTGTTCTGTCCTTGAGCCAGTTTGCAACCCATCTTGTGACATATGGGTTTACATCTAAGCTGGTGAGCTTTTCTATGATGCCCGAGTGGGGTATTGTGTCGAACGCTTTTGCTAGGTCAAGGTAGGCTGTGTGAACTGCCTTACCCTCATCAATGGCCTGTTTCAAAAAAGTCGACCAAGTTCAAGAGGCAGGATCTGCCCTTGACAAAGCCAAATTGGGTAGGATCCAGTGTCTGTAGGTCCCCAATGTCTTTATTTATGAGTTCCTTTATGATCCTCTCCATAGCTTTGCAGACAAGGCTCGTCAAGCTTATGGGGCGGTAATTTCCAGGGTCCGTAGAAGCACCGCCTTTGTGGAGTGGGACCACAGTTGCCGTACGCCATTCTTTGGGTACGTATCCTGTAGTAAGGCTAAGATTAAACAGCAGCCTTATGTGTGGGTTTAGTTCCTCATTGAGTTTGTGTAGCACACAGCCGGGGACACCGTCCGGTCCCATTGATGCTGTGTTTTTGCTTTAGAGAGAGCAGCTCTCACCTGGGCATCTGAGATATTTGGGAGGCTAGACTCTGGTGGGATAGATATTTCTCCTTTTGGGGGAGGGAGGGAGAAATTTGCACTGAACCTGTCTGCCAGTATGTTGGCAATGTCTGTGGGTTCAGTGATTTTTATCATTTTGGACTAATTCTGAGCATATCTGGGAGTTTCCACCCAGGTTTCTAACATAGCTAAAGAAGGCCTTATGATTGTCTTTTGTGTCATTAGCGATTTTTCTCTCAAAGTTGGCCTTGGATGATTTTATGAGTGATCGTAGTTTTTTGCTAGTATTGATCAGAGATGCCTTCCCTTTTAGGGATTTTGCTCTGTCATGTAGTAGCTTTCTCCTCTTGCTGTAGAGTTTGTTTATGGCTGGGGTCCACCAGACCAGGCGCCTGCCTTTGGTGGAAAGGGTCTTGATTTTATTAGGGGTTGCTTGATCCATACATTCCTGGAGGTGCTCGTAGAAGGCATTTGTAAGGGTTTCAGCAGTGTGGGTTGTGGTTTCCACTGGCTCGGGGGCCTTGAAGGATACCACTCCAGTTTTAAGAAGTGTGAAGTTTGCTTTTGAGAAGTTCTTCACTGTGGTCTTTTTTGCTGGGGGTGGGGGCGGGATGTGGATCTCCAATGAGATTAATTTATGGTCTGATCTCACCAATGAGGGATATACTTCCGGTGTGGAGCATTTTGTCCCCATGTTTGTGATGATCAGGTCTAGTATATTTTCTCCTCTTGTGGGAATGGTGACTAGTTGTTCCATAGCATTTGAGTTTATGAACTCCAGGAACCTTTGGGCTAGGGTGTTGGGGCTTGAGTAATGTTCCCAGTCTATGTTTGGGTAGTTGAAGTCACCCAATATGATGGTGTTTGGAGAGACATTCATACTCTCCAGTGTCTTCAGGAAGGCTGTGTGGGTTTCCTGAGTTTGAGAAGGTGGTCTGTAGCATGCTACAAACTGTAGGGCAGTTTTACCTATGGTTAATTGCACCTGGATGGTCTCCAATGCTTCGTGCATTGCCACTAACCTGGAGGTGTGGGTATCCTTTATGAATATGGATACTCCCCCTCCTTTTGTGGTTCGGTCCGGATTTTGTGCCGGAACGCATGATATGAGGTATAACCTGATAGTGCTGGGGTGCTCTCAGGAGCCTTGAACCAGGTTTCAGTCACAGCACATACATCGATGTTCTCCATACTGAGGAGGGCTTCGAGGGCGTGCATCTTGAGGTTTAGACTTCTGGCATTGAGCAGTATTACCCTTAGTTTTTCTCCATTTTTGTTTTCTAGGGCAGTAGGTTTATCATTTGAGCCTTGCCTAAAAAAGGCACTATGGGGGTGGCAAGAGCCTTTGCCAATATCTGGAAGCCCAGGGGTGACAGGTGCAAGCCGTCCCTTGAAGCAGCGTGGCTTGTCAAGCATGTCATCCCAGGCAGACAGACATTGATCCCCTTAGAATGACACCAGTAATTAAGCCAATTATTAAAGCTGATCATTTTGTCTCTGCATTGTGGCATCATTCTTGGTGAGGGTAGGATACTGCTCAGGGTCAGGGTCATACCGGCCTGGGCTACATAATCTGAGAGCTCCTCTATGTCTCTTTTCATGTAGTCCAGGGAGGTACGTCTCAGGTCATTCACACCGGCATGGACAATGACTGAGTCATACTTGTACTTGCTGTGGAGTGACCTGAGTGCTTGTGTTATGTGGCGGATTCTAGCCCGACAGGCAGCTTACTGTGATCTTTTCCTTGTTCAGTCTGGTGAGTGGGACGTCAGTGTGTCTGACTATGGAGTCACCTATAACAAGTGTGTCTGGCATTGTGTTTGGCCTTAAGGGCTGTGACTGTTTAGCACACTGACTTTGAGAACTATGTGTTGCATGTCTTATGTCTTGAGGTGGCAGTTGCTTGGGTGTCTGCTTTGGAGGCCTCTGTAGTTTTGGTAGATTTTTGATCAGTGCCTCCGAGTATGTCTTTGTGTGTTTATGTGTTTGTTTTGCAGTTGTGATAGTTCTATGTGAAACTGGGTTTGTGGTGTACGTGGTTTCCTTCTCCTCCTGTCTGGTCTTGCCAGTCCTGAGTTGAGAGAGCTCAGCCTCCAGTTTCCAATGGAGCTCAGGAAGTTTGCATAGTAACTTCCAATGGGCGGAGCCCAAGCTTTTTGATAGAATCAAATTATGTCCTCACATTTCAAGCAAATGTTCATATGCCTGGAACTAAAGGAGTAACTAGATAAGTGTAAAAATCAAACTCTTCAGCACAGACTGTAGTTATAGTTGTATTACTTTTTAGGTTCTAGGGCTGAAGCTGAATTTTATACATCACTGTAAACCTAATAACTATTAAGTTCATAATATTTTGCAAATGACTTACAATATCTCAGCAGCCATTCAAGTTGCACAGACACACACACACACACACACACACACACACACACACACACACACACACACACACACACACACACACACACACACACACACGCACACCGTCAGCAGCACTTTGTTCATACAGCTGAGAGCTTTCATATGAGATGAAGTACTGTCTGTGCTACTTAGTTGTCGAAATATTTAGAAAAATATGAAATTTATGTTAACGTAAATAAATACTGTAAGAGCAATAATTAATATCTTTTTAATTGAACTAATCAGAGATGAAATATCAGTAAAGCTGCAGTTGCCATTCTGTAAGCTTTAAGAAAAAGTCTTTTAATATTTTGTATGTAGATGGTTTTGCAATTATTAACACAAATATGAATAAACAATATTTGATGTATAGAGGTGTCAGTAGGATGTAGCTGCAGAACCCCCTGGAAGCTTTACTCAGCCATAATGAGTTAATATAGACTGAGACTCCTCCCCCTTTAGTTCCCTCCTGTGCTGTAGCTGATCTAAAGTTGTGAAAGGCTTTATAACATTGCACTGCTGGGGTACTCTCAATGACTGTAATCCATATATTCATTACTACACAGATCTCAACAGTCTCCAGGGAGAAGAAAGCTTACAGGGAGTGGAGGTTCTTGTTAAAACTTCTAGCATTGAGCAGTACCACCTTCAGATATTCCTTCATAAATTGATTTAAGTCAGGAGATTTAACATATTGGCATTGCCTAAAAAGGTAGTATGGGGTGGAAAAGGTCTTTGCCAAAATCTGAAAGCCTAGAAGGGATAAGTGCAGACCATCCCTGGCAAAGCATCATGGCCTATAAACCATGTCCTACCAAGCAATCAAATATTGTACCCCCTTGGACTAACACCAGAAGCTTCAGACAGTTGTTAAAATTAATCATTTTCTGTTGGCAACATGGTATTATCCTTGGAAAAGGTAGCATGCTGCTCAGTCCTAGGCAGCTTATACCTCTCAACCGGACAGATTTTTTCAGAATGTCCAGATTTTTGCATCATATTTTTGGTCCATTTTTCATACAATTGTGGTTTTCTGGCAAATTAATGTCAAATCATAAAAGACTAAAGTTAGAAAATAATGGCAGACATTTGAGTTTCAGACTTCCTACCCTCCAGAAAATTAATGCTAATGAAAAACTTGTTATTCTATCAGCTTTCTAAGTATGCAAGAGCAATATTTAAAATTGTCCCTATTTTTGGGCCTTTGTCCCACTTTAATTTATTACTTAGTCCAGATTTCTTGCTCTAAGCAGTTGAGAGGTATGGCTAGGCTCATACCTGCCTGAGACACATAATTAGTAAGCTCAATCATGTTTCGCTTCTTATAGTCAAGGGAGATATGTGTCAGGTTATTAACATCCACATGAACAATGACAGAATCATACTAGTACTTGTGGTTCAATGACCTGAGGGCCTGTGTGACTTGATGGATCCTAGCCCTGGAAAAATTCTAACCATTACTATCTCCTTAATCAGTCTGATAAGTGGGCTTCAATATAGAATCACCAATGACCAGGAAAATTGGTTGTGTTCTGGCTTGCCTTAGGGACTTAGCAGCAGAGGCATTGATTACAATGTTACTATGTGTAGCTGTGGGTGGAATTTTAATAGAATGTTTATGTAATGACTGAGGACCCTTTTTTGATTTTACTATGCAGGTCTTAGTGTTTAAGAAGGTTACATGTAAGTGCTTCAGCATAAGTAGTTTCATGTGTAGGGTCTTTACCCAGTGCAGTAAGCATAGTGCAAGTGTAACAGACAACCTATTCAGGATTAGTTTTGGTTGTATGAGAGAGTTTTGCCTCCAGTGTTAAAGTGTATTTACACACTTCTTGCATACTTTAAATGCATTATTAAGAATAAATGGGTTGTCAGTGTACATGAAGCAGTTGCTACAATGCCTCAGATAATCCCTCACAATCAGACTGGCCACAGAGAAAGTCAGCAAGTACATATCCATGGCTGCTGATCTACTATGGAGGAGTAAGGGGAAATTTAAATATTAAATAGGTCATTGAATAGGTGATACTGCAGTGGAGCACATATGAATGGTGTAAAATATCAGATGAAAACATAGTGCAAATAGGTGTCTGAATACAAGGAACATTAGAATGCAGGCAAGTACCTGTAATATTTACAAATCACAACTCCGGTGATGTTGGAATGTTGGAACAATTTATTACACCCCCCCACCCCCCACCCACACACACACACACAAATGCACTTGCGCACACCACCACCAGCCCTGCTAGTTGTCTAGAGAATTGCTACAACTTTGTGAATTATTTCCCTTCTGAATATGAGCCGAATGGTGCATAGCCAAATTACCACATTATATTCAGGGTATGTACCCTGACATTGTCCCCTGCAAGTGCACAAGGGTGTGTATGCAATGGTTACAGTGTGAGCTTGTCATGCAGCCCTCAAGCAACTCTTTGCTCTTTTTGCAGATGGCTCCCACTAGGTCTCTGGTCTACACTCTGGTTGCTTTCAGAATAGACATGTCCTATAATACATCCATCATCCCATGGAAAAGGTAAGAAGGCATCATTACTTCTTCGTTTTTCTCCCTAGTTGTCTTCTCTGAGCTGCCAGTCAAAGCCAGGTCAGCTGGGTGGTCATTTCTGGTTCTATCCCATTGTGCTTTACATCTAGCAAAATAAGTCATTCCTGAAGATATATTGGTTGTTCTGTCTTCTGACATCAGCTGGGAGAGAATCTTAAGGTGTGTTTTAGGATGGGAAGAATGGAGTGCACCATTGGTTATTGATCTAGCATTTGGTCAATGAACGGGTATTGAGATAAAGATGGAAGGCATACACACACAGGTTTGAAAGAAAGCATGATCACATAGGTTCATTCATAGATGTTTGATAGGTTCATAGATTAGTACTAGGCTATTTGCCCTTATGTGCCATTTTTTTAAGCCTAGCTAATTACCCCCTGTGAGAGTTAAACCCTGTACCTTGTGTCTGTAAGGCAAACACCTTAACCATTATGCCACCCTCCCACCCCCACACCTGAGGAAATAAAACCCAGATTATGCAGTAGACTATTAAAAAAAAAGTCCAAAAGGTGGAAAATAGTGTCAAATAAATTCCAAAACAAGAAAAAAGCACTCGGATAGCTGTAAACCCAATCCACCTTTATTCAAATAGGACAAAGAACGAATACAAACGCTTAACGCAACCACTACGTTATTGTCAATACTGTTCATTCTTGGTGATTTCTGAATAAAGGTGGATTGGGGTTTCCGCTATCCGAGTGCTTTTTTTCTTCTTTTGGAGACTATTAAAAAACACATACTGTGTAGGAGCTCTCAGTGTGAACTGTAATGTTACTTTATCAGGGTTCTAATGAATTAACATTGCATTTGATAATGAAAGTGCTTACACAATAAAGGTTCATTAAAGAGTCTTGGGCATGGTTCAGCTTTTTGTTCTTTATTGTTTTCAAAGATCAGAGCAGAGTTAGCATAATGTTGAACTGCTAGTCAACTAGCTTACATCAGAGCTATAGATCGGTTTCGAAGCAAGGTTAGAGAAGAATAACTGAATAACTGTACAAAGCCTTAGCATGGCTCAGATATTTTTGACAAAAATGAATTGCTAACAGGAAAGCCATACTCAGTTTGTAGAATAAATATTCCTTTCCTAGTGGATGCCTAACATCTCAGACATGACAGGCAGATGAGGTGCTTCATTAACACACAAGAGATGATCCCAGATTTTCCCTGAGTAAACATGGAATTCAAGCAACAAAGCAAAATCAAGATAGATACTTATCAAATATGACATTCTTCATGACTTAATCACGTCATGTCTGTTATGAGTGGCGTGTGATGATGCAAAATACCAAATATCCTAAGAT
The DNA here is from genome assembly GCF_019279795.1 of Protopterus annectens. NCBI lineage: Eukaryota > Metazoa > Chordata > Ceratodontiformes > Protopteridae > Protopterus > Protopterus annectens. Next base: position 543,724,147 of record NC_056748.1, on the reverse strand, counting down.
GCAAAAACAAAAGTATTTTTCTTTTTTTAGCAATTACATAATGTTGCTCCCTAATAAGTTCTATGTCCCCCGCAGGTAAAGGCAGATAATGATAAGCTTGGTCAGAAGAAAGTGAATTTAGAAAGAGAGATAGAAAAAGGAAAATAGGACACAATACAGAACCTTTGCAGCTCCAAAGTATTAGACTGGCAAAAATAGGAACCATTTTAACATGAAACCGTCTTTACAGTGATAAAAGCACATACAGGGTTCTGTAGAAAAGATAAGGACAGAGATTAGCAGAAAGAGAACATAATGGTTCAGCAGGTTATATGCTTTTGAGAGGCCAACAGGACTACCACTATATGTATGCCAGTGTCCTTGCCTCAAATGATGTGATCACTTTAAAGCTAAGTGCCAGTCATGGTCACGTGGTCATATCTGAAGCCATGCTAATTCATGGAAAGTAAGACATTCATATTAGTGCATTCTAGTCCCTAAATGCAAACAGTGTTTTCAAAAAATTTAGCAAAGATGTATAGACTGGAAATAGGACAGTAATGTCAGACATGAACAGACTGACAACTTTAAGGATGGGCACATTTTAGCCTGAAGATATGACATACTCATGAAATAGCTAGGGTAATGTAGTAACACTGGTGTGACCAGAAGGTTTAGAAATATATGTAGGGATGATGTTTGTGTGTATGTATCTATTTATTTAGCCATTTGTCAACCATGTAAGCTTGTAATCAGACCCTTTTCAGCCATAACCTCGGCTTCTTAAAGACTATGACAATACATCTTGGGGGGGGGGCTGAAGTAAATATCTAAAATATTGGTAGTCAGCTCCATCAACATTTACATCTTGTGGGACAGCAGAAGATCAAGTATTTCTAAAGTGGGAATTACTCTAAAGTGTATAGGATCCAAAAGGGCTGGGAGAATGTAGCCTTGGAAGGAGGGCAAAATCTTTGCTGAGTAAGGATGCTAACTTTAAATGCCTGGCTACAGCCCAAATGACATTCCAGTTGAAGAATGAGATCTTCCTACTAATCAGTCAGTTTCTTAACCAAAATGATCCTAGGGCTAGAAAAGAAATGGATTTTTTAGTTCTTAGGCATAAGGCTTAGTGATAGTGGATGGCATTTTCTCATAGATCACAAAGGGTAATAAAGGTGACTCATCTATTAATGTCAACAAAGGTATTGTCATCATTCCATTTGGAAACATGATACTTTTAAGGCTGCTTAAGATAAGAGGTCATCCAAAATGTTTTTTTCACTGAGAATTATTCAGATGGTACATAACAGGAAATTCCTGTTTTGGTGACAGGTGAGAAAATGCTGGAATTCTGAATATATAGGATCAATAGCAGAAACAGAAATAATGATATCCTTTTTAAATTCCATGAGTTCAAAATGTATAAAATATATCTTCATGTTGTAATTCTGAGATCCTTCATCACATGTCCAAGAACTATGATAAAAAGATGACATGAGTTAATTTACTGATTTCAGGAGAGGTGGATGGAGAGGAAAGGTGACAGAAAATATTATTCATAAGGTTTCTTATTCTGAGTTATTTAGATACTCATTTGGGGTCAAATTGTTCAGCAAAGAATAAATAAAGGAGTCATTTAGAAGACTGGATTTCTTTGCCCATAATTTGAACTACCTTTGAAATGATTTGTCTAACCTCTTCACCAATGTAAGAGTATTTTATATCAAGCAGTTTAAAACACAGGTACTAGCTTAAGCCAAGTTTCTGAAAAAGTCGTTATATCCAAATAATAATTTATGAAACGAACCATCAAGATTATCCTACTAATTTTTTAAACTTGGGTAACTGAGAAAGCGTGACTGTCAGAAAGGAAAGATTAGGACACTGGGAAGGCTGTCATTGAATGAAGAAAAGCATGGATCAAGGTTAAGGTGACGTCCTATGTCTTGCGTAAGCAAGCAGCTGTAATACAAACTGAAGTGGAGGAAAGTTTATAGGTTATAATTAAGACTTGCAGTGGATTGCAATTGTTTTGGCAGATAGATAAACTTGTGATGGTTAGTTATTGCTGTTATGTATGGAATTAATCACACGTGTGCAAAGAAGTATGTCAAAGGAGTATACTGCTGTAAGTGATTAAACAGAGAGTTAGTAGGAAAAGAAAGTTGGATACAAGATTATTAAAGGCTCCCTATCGAAATGTTGGTGCATGGCACAATAAAAATATAAATAAATAAACAAAAAAACAAAAATCCAGACGAACAGCGAATTTCATACATTGCTCTTCTCCTTTAGTCTTCTTTTTTCCAAGGGGGCAAGCCCCTCTGGACTCCCTGATGTGGGGGATAAGTTACCCCACCCACCAACTTGTGTATATCAACTCTGAGATTGCCATACCTCAGAAAAAAGGGAATATTCTGGGAAATGTCCATCTTGGATTTGATGAATTAGTCCAAAATGATACAAAAATCACTGAACCCACAGACATTGCCAACATACTGGCAGACAGGTTCAGTGCAAACCCCTAAAGGAGAGATAACTATCCCAGCCGTGTAGCCTCCCGGACATCTCAAATGCGAGGTGGCTGCTCTCTAAAGCTAAAAACACAGCATCAATGGGACCGGATGGTGTCCCCGCTGTGTGCTACCACGCTAAATGAGAGATTAAACCGCATAACATAGGCAGCTGTTTAATCTCAGCCTTACCACAGGATACATGCCCAAGGAGTGGCGTGACGGGCTGTGGTCCCACTAAGCTTAACAAGTCTAGTCTGCAAAGCTATGGAGAGGATCATAATGGAGCTCATAAACAAAGATATAGGGACTTGCAGACATTGGACCCGACCCAGTTTGGCTTTGTCAAGGGAAGATCATGCCTTTTGAACTTGGTGACTTCTTGAAATAGTCACCAAGGCCATTGATGAGGAAAGGCAGTCCATACAGCCTACCTTGACCTTGCAAAGGCTTTCGATACAATACCCCACTGGGTATTGTGAAAAACTACCAGCTAAATGTAAACCCATATGTCACAAGATGGGTTGCAAACTAGGACAGAACCCACAGGGTTAGAGTTGCTGGCGCTGTGTCAGACTCCAAGCCGGTCACAAGTGGTGTCCCACAGGGCTCGTCCTTGGCCCCTATTGTTTGGCATCTACTTCTCAGAAGTACAGGCCAACATGGGAGGACTTTGGCTGACAAAGTTTGCAGATGACTGCAAACTGGGCGCCATAGTGGAAAGTGCATCGAACACGGATATCCTTCAGAAGGGACTCACGGAAACAGATAGCTGGTGCCAGAGCCATGGCCTGAAGTTAAAATGTATAGTCATACCCTTGGGGAAAAACAAGGTAACCCCAAGCTACCATATAGGTGGCAATCCACTAAGCACAGAAGAGGTTATCAGGGACCTGGGGACCCAGGTTGACAGTGGCCTTTCTTTTGACACTCACATTGCTAAAGTGGTTAGAAAGACCTTCTACATTGCCCACCTGATCATGAAGGGATTCACATCCAGATCTAGTGAGGTCATTGTTCCCCTGTACTCTTCACTAATCAGACCAATGATCGAGTACAATGCCCCATTCGGGATGTATCTCACCCGACATCTGCAGCAATTGGAGAGACCCCAAAAGTTCCTCACCAAAAGGATAAAGGGACTCCAAAATCTGTCATATGCTGCCAGATTGAAGAAACTCCAGCTCTATTCAGTCGCATACCGTCTGCTCAGAGGTGACATGTGCCTGACATACAAGGCCATGTCCAACCCGGAATTAATGGACATGCTCCACCTCAAAAAATCCAAATCCACCAAAACCACTAGAGCAAGCGACTTAAACCTTAGCACGGATATAAATAGGACATGCTGGAGGGATAGATTTATCACTCAGAGACTCCCTATGCTGTGGAATAAAATCCCGGTCCATGTGAGGCAGAGCACCTCGCTGACTCTGTTCAAGAGAAATCTAGACCTGTGGATGGGAGATCGTAGGTTTACCCCGGGAATCATCTCTGGGTCACTGCTGGACAGAGGCACAACAAACTAATGGGCACAGTATTTTTTCATATAAAGGGTGGCGTAAGCCACAATAATTTGGGCTAGGCTTATAAATGCCTTAGGGCAGATAGCCTAGTATAAACCTATGAACCTATGAACCTATGTATGTTAAGTCTGTTTTTTCAGCCATTTGGTCTCTATATTTCGTAACTTACTTTAGGTGGGTCCCAACATTTCCAGCAGTTACCTTTTATTTATATAGAAACGGTTGCTTTACGTTCAAAAATATATGTATGTATGAATTTATTTACTTATTTGTCTTTATTAGCTGGGAAAGTCTAACTTGGCAAACCCCATTTTCAGGGGAGGAAAGCCTCAGCAGAAACATTCAAGATAGTCTTGACAAAGCATTTTTTTTCAACAAAGATAGTTAGCCCTCAAGACAATTGCATACAGACATGTAATTTTTCTGTAATGATACTATATAAAAATAAAACAGGTATTTCTTCTTTGGTAGTATTATACATTAAATTAACTTCTGAGTATAAACACAAACAGTTCATGTGCAGTATATATGACAAGCAGACATTAGATATGACCCATGAGTAAAGAGGATTACGGAATAGATGTAATAAATAAATAAAATTGAGGTAAGAAGCGATAAACGTTAGTAGGCAGGTTGAACAGTATTTAGAACTAGAAGAGGGAGAGAATCATTGTATAGCTGATGTGCCCAGGGTAGTGGCGTAAAAAATTCTAAGGTAAATACGGGCATACAACCTTGTTATAAGAGGGTGGTGGAAAGCATTTGAAGGAGATAGATAAAGTGGCTGTGCAGAGACAAACGTATGTGATGTACACTTATATTTCTTAAAAGTTAATATTTGTATGTATGTCATTTATTTTGTGTGCCTTTGACCAGGGTCATGATTGAAAAGGATCAGCTACCCAAACAAAATGTATAAATAAATAACAATTTGATCTGTTTTGTTTAAATGGAGTTACTGACAACATGGCTATATCTTTGCCATCTCCAGCTGGTATAATAGAGTTTCAAATAACCCTTGCAGTCCAACAGAGCAGATAATGACAAAGAAGAGCACAGTATATACATAAATAATATACCTCATAAATGCACCGAGGGCAGTGGTTAACTCAGAAGTAATGTGATACAGACTGTAGCCTAACGAAAAGGATTACTATAGATGCAGGCTTGGTTTAGTATGCCTTCTATTGTTATCACCTGGACAGATAAGATTAAAACAGATATACGGTTTCTAATACGCTTAGTAGGAGTTGCATTAGCTTTTGCCTTTAATTGCAGTCCTACACTAAACAAATGGCATTCTATCCTCATTAGCAAACCTTTAACAAAGTGACACTAATCCTTAAGTCATACGTATAATTCTTAAGACCTATTTTTAGCAGAGCACTATGGCTGTAATTTGGATATAACCTACCAAACATATGTCCTTTGCAGACTTGGGCAGATAAATATTTAAACTGAAAATTTGATTAGGACTGCATTGACATCTGCTGTAAACAAAATGTAGAAATCCAGAATGTTGTTGTATGAATTAAACAGACATAAAATGTCAAGTTTATGATGCTGAGGTTTGTTTCTACGCATACAGATTATTCAATATGCTTTAGAATATTTGATTTTATTTATGTTGCTGATAAGGCAACATATCTGTCCACTATTTCTGCTTGATATAAATAAATAAAATAAATAAATAAATAACCAAAAGAAAAAAATCATCCACCATTACCAAATTCTCTAAACTGGGATATATATATATATATATATATATATATATGTAGGGGTCTACTGCTCTACATCGAAAATACATTTCTTAGAAATAGAGCAGTAGACCCTACACTTCAGCGAAAGTCCACTTAAACGAAAGTGCACTTTTGCTGAAGTCTAGTTCCCTGGGCTACCCAAAAAAAACCACTAAAACATATTTTTGCAGGGGGGCAAGCTCCCTGCACCCCCATGTGGGGGGCTGTGCCCCCCACACTCCCTACTTAAATACACCAACTCCAAGATCGCACTACAGCGAGCAAAAGGCAATATTCCCATTTCGCGCTGTAGTGTGACTGCTGAAATCAATGTTCAAATTTTCACTACTTCGAACAAGTGGACTTGATGAGGGGGAGTTCGAAGTAGTGGAACTTTGAACAGATTGACGGATCCCATATATATATATATATATATATATATATATATATATAAGATTAGCAGTATAAATACTTTTAGAAGACATAGGGCAAGATTCACGAAACCTCCGTGTAAGAGTTAGCAAGTCTTACACGGAGGCTGCAGTTAAACGGTGTGATGTCAGCATGCCATGCATATTCATGAGGGCATGATGAATCACACCCTAGGCTAACACGGTCCGTGTAGGAAAGTAGGGGGCGTGTCCGCATGGCGAGTCCTGCAAAGGGACACGCCCCCAGAAGAATCACAATCCCGAAAGGAAACACCCATGAACGAGTCCGCGGAAATGTCAAGAAGCACAACAGTACACATGCCCCCACAGACTATAAACCCAACTGTAATGTAAAACGTAAAAATCAACAGTTTAATTTTTTTTTTTATAATTTCAGAAATGTTTCCCGTAATTGCGCTCATTTGCGCAGGTGTGCCCTTCGCTCAGTGACAGTTAGCACTCATAGGAAAAGCATATAAGATCTAAATATGTAAATTAAGCCAAATAGCAATAGAGTAGCGGTAGAGACGTCGGCCAAAGAGGAGGTAGTCACGGGTCGAGCCCCAACAACATTGTTTTCTATTTTTAGTGAAATAAGCACAAAACAATCCCCTGACATATATCTATATATATATATATATATAACTATAATTTAAGTAAAATGTAATGAAATGGGCCATGTTTTTTTGAAGAAATCTGACAGAATAAAAAAAAAAAAATTTATAAGTGCCCATAGATGAGCAGCGTTCTAACAAGCTGAGTATGATTGCCCACAGGTGAGCAGCGGTTTAACAGGTGAATATGAGTGCCCGGAGTTGAGCAGCGCTTTAACATGCTGAAACTGTGTGCCCGTAGTTGAGCAACATTTCTCATAGCGTAATATGCGTGCTCATAGCCAAATAACGTGTTAACCAGCGTAACCCGTTTGTACGGAGCTGCGCAGCGCGGCAACCGGCTTACCGGCGGGCAACGTTGAGCAACCTGTATCAAAGCCGCCTTTACACAGACACACCTCCTAGCCTGCCTAGACAGTAGTAAAATAAAAAACAAAGCAATGCCCAGGCTCGAACCCAGGATACTGTGCATCATAGTCAAAGTACTGAACCACTAAGCCATGACAGCTGTACTGAAAAATGCAGTATTAGCATATATATATAGGAATGAATGGAAATAGAAGCATGACAAAGCAGGTTTTCTTAAGCTGATACAATTCCAAAATGGCCAATCACAGATAAGTGTGGGAAAAACGGCATATATAAGCCCCATAGGCGGGAATACACAGCATAACTGATTGTGGAACCTATTTGCAGTCAGGATGGCAGGTGTAGGAGAGGGTAGTCGCTTCCGAGCACAGAGATGGGGTGTTGAGGAATCCAAATATATGGTTTGGCTCCTAGTCCATGATCATGAGGCTCAACTCATGCAGGGCCAGGTTTTGTGGGGAGCGTACAAGGCAGAGGTGTGGAACCGGTTGGCACATGATCTCACCAGTGCCACAGGCACACCAAGGACTGGTGAACAGGTCCGTCACCACCATGCGGACCTGAAGAGACGAAAGCAGGACCAACTGAACCGTTGGATCCAGGAGGCCCGACAAATGCCCAATGCCCCACTACTGAGTAAGTATCCATGTAATTACGTATGTAAGGAATTATCCTAGTTGATATTATGGAGATGTATGTTCCAATATTACTTCATTTATATTACAGCTGCAGGTGTGCATTCTGCGAATCGGTGAGCCTATGGTGATAGGCTGGAGCGGTTGCGCCACCAGGCAGGTTTGTAATTATTTTTCTGTAATTGTTATACTATATAAGTGAGACAGCTTGTAAAAGAGTTCAGTGTAGTTACATATTAATAAAGTTCAAATAATACTAGAAGAAAGATTCTGCTAGTACTGTATGATTAGATAAGTGATGCAGCCTGTAATCCAGAAATAAAAATTAAACAAGTCTGAAATAGAGATTTCCCACCTGTATTGTAATATCATATAACCTGCTGCAGCCTGAAAATTAGTTGTAAACAGGCTAAAGACAATAGACATGTGTCAAATACATCCCCTTTGAAAATCTGCCATATGAAACAAGTGAGTCTGTTGGAAAGGATTGTTGTAACCAAGTATGACATGTTAATAACGCCTAGAATAAAGTACCATCTTGAATTGCAAAAATAAAACAAGTGAGAGTGTGAGAAAGAGGTATGAATCGACCAAGAAAGCTGTTATAACTTCTGAATAAAGTATACTGCAGTCAGTACATAATGAAATGAATGAGACAGCCACAACCAAACAGTGAAATGTTTGTAATAAAGTACTGAAGCTGGAATGTGTCTGTCCCACAATTTGGATATGTTGCTGTATCCTTGCAATATGGAGATAGTATGGTTGTATGAAATAATGAACATCCACAGTTGTCTAGAGCCATATAAATCAAATGTAGCAGGATGCTGTACCTGAACACAGCCAGATATGAACGTGTATGAATAAGAATGCAATGTATATTAATGTAGCAGTAACAGTCCCATCACCAACACTCCTAAGGTTACATATAGGAAACTGTACTAAGACCTGTAGGGTATATATATCTGCAGCTACTAGAGATGTACAGCATATATATATAGGTAGTTGAAGCTGTTAATGAAATATTTCTTCACCCTACCCTATATTCACAAATAATGTCATTCCACAACAAACTGGGTATGTGTATTCACAATTAATTCCTATGGACATTTGTCCTGTTGGTTCAAACATATTTGCACGTACGTTGATGCATGTGCCCTGTTCACATATCCAAACCTGATGGCCTGTTGCCATCAATCAACCCTGCATGCTGTTGGATTGTGTACTGTTGTTCAAAATATGCATGTGTTATGCTTGCTGTTCAATGTTTGGAATGCATGGGTGTTTGGTTAATGGGAATACTGATGCATGCTGTTACAACTAATTTTGAATGGTATTGTTTGTTATTAACCCAAAATGTCATAAAATATTGCTAAACATAGGACAACAGGGAAGGTGGGTTCCAGCGGACCCACCTCTCCCACCTCAGCTGGTGAGTGCACCTGGCATTAGTGCCCAGGCCGGAACCTCTTCCAGAGGCCCTGTGCCACCTTTGGGTGGAAGCGGTGCAGGGGATAGGGCTCGTCCCCCCTCTGCAAGCGTGGCCAGAGGAGACCGTCCACTCACCCTCCAAACCAAACCGTCTGTGGTGCATAACGAGATCAGGCATTCTGTGCTTGAACCCCTATGCCAGCTTGAGGCACGGGTGGTGCAACTCATGGGTGTGCCTGCTGCCCATCCTACACAGCCCTCAGTGCAGCTCTGTCCTGGGCTGTGAAGGCACAGTGGCAACTGCCCATAGGTGGGGATCTCAGTTCCACTGTTGCCATCTGTGGGCTCATGGGCTCGCGATATCCAAACATCCATCCCCATCAATTGTGTTTCACCCCCACATGTGTCATACTCTGCCCCTGTATGCATCTTGTCTGTCTTGTCTTCCCTACCTACCTCCCCAAATATACCTACTTCCTGTACCTCACATTCCACTCTCACCTGAAAAAAAATAAAAAAAGGGCACTCTGTTCCCGCAAAAAAATTACGCCCCATACATAGCTGCCCATTTTGCAGACATGTCTGCTGGACATGTGAACTGGTAATTATAATTGGCTGTACAACATATTTTGTTGTCCTCACCCCTCTCTCAGGGGTGGAAGGTTTCAAATGCCACACCAAATTACACACATATGCACAGCTGTTGCTGATAAAGAAATGGGAAGCTATGGGCCTTTCCTACATCCTTCCTGCAAATCCCGAGCTTGTTTTCCTACTGTCCTACCCTGTTTGTGCCCCCTTTTTCACCACTCTCCTATCTCCCCATTTACTTTTCTTTCAAAGAAATTAGCACAGGTGTGCACGAGAGTAAGCTCTTTTAAGCAGTTGTAAGCGGGTGTGCGCTTGTGTGCGCTTAGCTAAGCGTGTGTGCATGAAGCTAAGTGGCACTGCGCATGCGTGAGCTCCAAACAAACCAGCGCTAACCTGCTTACAACTGCTTAAAAGTACCTTAGTCACTCTGAATGACAAGGCCTGTAGTCTGCTCAGCAGCAAAATAAAATTCCTCTGTCAGTCTCGAACCCAGGAAACACTAGTCTGCATGACTTACCACTAAGCCATGACTGATATACAAGAACTTTGTGCTGAAAGCAATATATCATGAAATAGTAGGACTGAATGTAAAGGGAATATAGGAAGACTATTTCACAAAGCTTTTCTTGTATCTTTACTGGCAATTCTTGTGGATTTGTATAACATTAGTGTGAGAAGAGAAACAGCCATGCTAGTAGGTAGCTAGTAGGTAATAATGTGGCAGTAGCACCTTGCAAACCACACACACTATCAGAGCAGGATAAACACTGCCATATTTGAATAGGTAAGAGGCCATACCTTGCAACTGTGACTGATATACAGGGATGTCCCTGATTTGTAAACAAATGTTAACTGTGCCCCACTGACTCCCTGTGAAATGTACTAACAGTAGGCAGAAAGGTGTGGAATCCCACGTAATGGTAACTGTCAATTACTTAAAGTATGCACTACTTGCATGTCAGAAATGGTGTAGTAATACATATGCTCAAAATACCCCACAGTCACAACTGCAGAATATCTGAAATATATCACGGGTGTATCCCACTGATATGAACCATTCCCTGAGGCTGATAAAAGATACACCTGAGAGTATCTGAGGCCTACAAGTGTCACAAACTCACAGGCATATCATTCTGTCTGCTGTCACACACTCTGTGAATAGCTGTAGAATAGCTTCCACAAGCACACCCGCATGTAGGAGTACAACCCAGAAATATCAAAGGATGTAGCAAAGTAATAAAATAAGGACAGTATAGCAGTTTACAAGCGCTGCATGTGCCTGCTATCCATAACTGTTAGTACACAGTACAAGGCCCCACTACTGCTCAGCAGCAAAATAAAATACCCTTATAGGTGTCAAGCCCCACACCTTGGCCAGATCAGACTGCATGCAGTACCACCAAACCACACCAAACATATGGAATTGCTGCTGAAAGAAATATAGCAAGCATTACAAGGAGTGAATTTAAATGGAAAATAGGAAAGCCATAGCAACACATTCCAGTAAAGACACCTAGCAGGCATTCAAGGAGTGAATGTAAAGGCCAAATAGTGAAGCCATAGCAACAAACTGCAAGAGCCACTGCTGTATACCAGTTAATTCACAAGTCCCACAGGAAAGCAAATACTCCCATTTAAACAGTATTAGTATTATTAGGTGTCACTTAACATACACACTGAGAAGAATGAACTGGAGGAAGCAATAGTCAGGTTTTAGTACAACATGCATTTCAGTGCCTACAACACAGCCTGAAATATGAGAGACATACCAACCTTTACACTCACAGAACAGTTTCCACAGCATACCAGCATGGTCCCCAACTTGAAAATCTGAAAGGGCTACACCTACCTAACCTAACATTTTATAGCACTGTCCTGAAATCACAGTGAGAACTGCAATTACCACACAGCAGGCTGCATGCAATTAGTAAATGCTGGCTAACAATTGGTGCAGAGGCCATTACATGCACATGTGCAGATACCTACAAAAGCAGCCGGTACTCCCAGTCCACACATGCAATACTTTCATTGCAACAACCGGAGGGAGAGACAGAGAGAGAGAGAGAGACAAAGAGACAAAAAGACAAAGAGACAAAGAGACACAGAGAGAGGCACCAAAAAAAATAAAACAATAAAAATGAGCAAGCTAACCAGCAGCAGGCCACCAAGCAGCAAGCCATCACAAACAGCGGTGACAAACAAAGGTAATGTAAACTAATAATCTAATAGTCTACATACTGTGAACCCTCCATATGTGTTAGCAGTCTGTATCTATATATATATATATATATATATATATATATATATATATATATAGGTTCATAGGTTCATAGGTTCATACTAGGCTATCTGCCCAAGGGCATTTATAAGCCTAGCCCATAGTTATGTGGCTTTCGCCACCCCTTTAGTTTGAATAAAAACTATGCCTATCATTTTGCTGTGCCTCTGTCAAGCAGTGACACTGAAGTAATCCCTGGGGTATATCTGCAATCTCCCATCCATTGGTCAAGATTCCTCTTGAACAAGGCCAGAGAGGTGCTCTGCCTCACATGTACCGGGATTTTGTTCCACAGCATAGGAAGTCTCTGGGTGATGAATCTGTCCCTCCAGCACGTTCTATTTATAACCGTGTCAAGGTTTAAGTCTCCCGCCCTTGTGGTTCTGAGGGATCTAGATTTTTTGAGGTGAAGCATATTCATCAAACCTGGGTTTGACATGGCCTTATATGTCAGGCACAGGTCACCTCTGAGCAAGCGGTATGAGACTGAATAGAGCTGGAGTTCTTTCAGTCGGGCAGCATAAGACATATTTTTGAGACCCTTTATCCTTTTGGTGAGGAACTTTTGGGGCCTTTCAAGCTGCAGCAGGTGTCTGGTCAGATACATTCCGAACGGGCATTGTACTCAATCATAGGTCTAATGAGTGATGAGTACAGGGGGACGATGACCTCCCTTGATCTAGATGTGAATCCCTTCATGATCAGGTGGGTGATATAGAAGGTTTTTCTAACTACTTTAGCAACATGAGTGTCAAACGAAAGGCTACTGTCAACCTGGGTCCCCAGATCTCTGATGACTTTTTCTGTGCTCAGTGGATTGCCACCTATATGGGTAGCTAGGGGTAACCTTGTTTTTTAGGAGGGGGTATGACTATGCATTTTTTGGCGTTAGGCCGCCTGGCAGGCCATAACAGTTATCCATTTATTTCCTTCTGCTATATCTGTGTGGATATCTGTGTCAGATGTGTTTTGAGCCCAGTCTGCAGTCATCTGTCAACTTTGTCTTCCATAACCCTGTTGTGTTTGTACTTCAGAAAAGTAGATGCCACAAGAGTAAGTACCGGCACTGTGGGACCCTGTACCACACCACCTTGTGACAGGCTTTGAGTGACAGACAGGCTGAGCAACTGACCCTGCCAGCAACTCTGACCAACCCAGTTCTGTCCATTAGCCAGTGTGTATGGGGTTTGTGAGTTGAGTTTTGAGTTTCGATGATACCTGGGTTTTGGTATTGTGTCTTGGGCCAAGCCGAAAGGAGGCCTTTGCCTAACCAAGTTTAAGAGGCAGGATCTGCCTTTGACAAAGCCAAACTGGGTTGGATCCAAAGTCTGCAAGTTCCCTATGTCTTTATTTATGAGTTCCATTATGATCCTCTCCATGGCTTTGCAGATAAGGCTTGTCAAGCTAATGGGGCGGTAATTTCCAGGGTCTGTGGAGGCACCGCCCTTATGAAGTGGGACCACAGTCGCCGTGCGCCACTCCTTGGGTACGTATCCTGAGGTGAGGCTAAGATTAAACAGCTGTCCTAACTGTGGGTTTAATTCCTCGTTGAGTTCATGAAGCACACATCCGGGGACACCATCCGGTCCCATGGATGCTGTATTTTTTGCCTTAGTGACGGCAGTTCTCACCTGGGCGTTGGAGATGTTTGGGGGGCTACAATCCTCTGGAATAGATATCTCTCCTTTTGGGGGGGAGAAGTTTGCACTGAACCTGTCAGCCAGTATGTTGGCAATGTGTGTAGGTTCAGTAATTTTCACATAATTTTGAACTAATTCTGAGCATATCTGGGAGTTACCTCCTAGGTTTCTAACATAGCTAAAGAAGGCCTTATGATTCTCTTTAGAGTCCTTGGCGATTTTTCTCTCAAAATTTGCCTTGGATGATTTTATGAGAGCTCTTAGTTTTTTACTTATAATGATCAAAGGTGTCTTACCTTTCAAGGATTTTGCTCTATCTTGTAGTAGCTTCCTCCTTTTGTTGTAGAGCTTGTTTATGGCTGGGGTCCACCAGACTGGACGCTTGCCTTTGGTACAGAGAGTCGTAGTTTTGTTTGGGATTGCCTGATCCATGCAGTCCTGTAGGTGCTGGTAGAAGGCATTTGTAAGTGATTCAGCGGTTTGAGTAATGTTTACCACTGGCTCAGGGGCCTTAAAGGAGACCATACTAGTTTTTTGAAGTGTGAAATCGGCTTTTGAGAAGTTTTTCACTGTGGTCTTTTTTGTTTCAGGTGGGGGCGGGATGAGGACCTCCATATATATATATATATATATATATATATATATATGAAGATGTGCATAGGGCAGGGGACATACTGCAACTGTTAGTGAAGGCTGGACATACATATGTATTTGAAGGTTGCTATGTGCACATATCAATGTAGGTTGTAGTGCAACGTACAATGTAGGTTATACAGTAATGGATGTTTAGCAGTATGTTAGTGTGTGTATTTTTATGTGTAAATAAAAAAGTATATATATATTATATGTATATATATGTATATTTATATATGTATATATATATATATATATATATATATATATATATATATATAATATGCATATATGTAAACATAGATAGAGAGGGATGTATAAATAGATAGACATAGATAGATAGATAGATAGATAGATAGATAGATAGACAGACAGACAGATAGATAGATAGATAGATAGATAGATAGATAGATAGATAGATAGATAGATAGATAGATAGATAGATGATAGAATATGTATATACATATATATATGTAATAGACACATACATATATAGATATATATAGATACATACACATATACAGACAGATATGAATGTCTAGAGATATGTATGTATATGAATATCTCTCTCTCTCTCTCTCTCCCCCCCTCTCTCTGTGTCTCTCTCTCTCTCTATTTTATATATATATATATATATATATATATATATATATATATATATATATACTGAGAGAGGCACATGTGTGCAGATGTATTGCAACAGGTGCCTGGTGACAAAGGCATGTTCTGAACACCAGTGTGGATACTGGAGTACCATACCCCATTCCAAAACACTTACACCACTAACCACCACATAGGTGGTTGCCTGCCTACTACTGGATGTGTCAGGAGGGAACATGGGAAACAAGTGTACAATAGCCTCCCCGTTGATATTCACAGTGACACACTAGTCTTGTAATACCTGTACATGGTACGTGTCAGCACAAATGGTGTGTCAGCTAGGGAAATGTAGGTCACTGTACCCCTCTACACCTCACAATGTCCTACATGGTATGTACCTCCCATGACAACTACAGAAAGGGAGAAGGACACAGTCATACCTAACAAACAGTGATAATGCCCTCAAACACATTACCTATGCAGAGTGACTGACAAAACTACAGATAGAGTGCCTTTCATACTACCTACACAGAGGTTACCACTGCTGGATATACATAGTTAAGTCACACCCATAACAGTTGTCCAACAACCATGGTAACACCTCACAATATCCCCAGCCTAAATGACCTATGTCTGTAAAGAGCACATGGTGGAGGTACAGGTTCCTACCCACAAATAAGCCATACCCTGGAGTAAACCACCCAGCATTAAGAAGCAAGGCTCCTCATTAGTAGATGTCAGACATACCCCTGTTGAATGTTATGCAGATAGGAAATATGCCATATCAGTCACCCTGTGTAACTGTTTGACAGGAGCAAGTACAATCACATTACATGTGTCCCAAGGGGCAGGGTAGCATAACGGTATGCTGCTGTAGGCCCAGGGCCAATAGCATACTACCTACCTATGACACAATGCACACACACATGTACTCATTGCAATACCAACTATGTGAGGTGGAATGAGTGTGCCACTGACTATGTGCAAGGTCTGTAATGGTGTGATTGCTCAGCATGACTTTGTGTCTGTCATGGTAGTGTGTGTTCTTGGTGTGAGGCCAGAGAAAGATGTGTTGGGTAATGGGATACAAAGATACTACATTGCCATATGTTGTGCTGTGGTTCCCTGTATGTGACTGCAGTGTAGGTAGGGGTATGGCCACAAAGACTAGGGTGCATTACTATTGAAATTTTTACTGTGCATTGCATGCATTGCATGGGTTGACAATGTTCCCCATCCATTACCTTGATACAAACCCCCAGTGTGAGGTTGTGCATTGGACCTCAAACAGTGTGCCGACTGCTGGTGTATACTAGTTTGTTGTATGGAGTGTGCCAGGCACTGTCACACAGTTGTTGGCTGAGCACTGATATGTGGTCATTTACATGTGTATCCCCCAATAGACAGACAGATGCTTTATATGGCAATTCAGTGATATCACTAGAGTAGAGTATTATGTGTGCCATATCACTTGCTCACATATTTTTCTTTTCCTTCCAGGGTGATGGTGCAATAGCGCAACCCCACGTACTCTGCTGCAGAGGAAGAGGAGATACACCAGATCCTGGTGCACGATGTTGCCACACTCTTTTCCCACACCAGCCAGAACCAGCAGGAGAGGGCTGCACTGTGGCAAGACCTTGTCCGTCAGGTAAATGACATAGGCATGCATACCCGGACATATGAGCAGGTACACCGTCACTACAGTGATTTAATTAGAAATGCCCATCAGCGTGCGTCTGATATCCACAGGCAACAGCTTGCCACAGGTGGTGGGGCGGCTATACACCCCCCCTCACCAGACTGGAGGGGCTCCTCCTAAGTGTTGTGGCTCCAGCCCAACAACAAGAACATCCGCAGACATGTGTAATGATGGAGGCTGGAGCCACCCAGCATGAGGACTTGGAGCGTGCAGGTAACATGCCATATCTATAGTTGACTGTTCACTACACTGGTAGTTTATGCATGTGTGAGGTGTGTACTGTGTTTGTAGCTGTTATCCTGGTAATTATTGTGCAAGAGTGATATTCTCAATATCAGCAGTAGACCTGTGAAAGCCAACTGTTGTACTACTGAACTGTATCATACTCACAGTATCAATGGCACAGTTGTGTCCACTGACAATAAATGTCTTATTTGTGCAGATCCCTCAGGTGTAACAGCAAGGCAGCCAATCCATGCTGGTGAGTGTGTAATAACAATACTTTTAATACTGATGATAATAATAGTAATAATACCCTCAAACAGTATTGCTATGTGTTTGATTGCAGGTGTGTTTGTGTCTGTGTGTTTGTATCTCATGTACTGAGGAGTGTGCATGTGTGCATGTGTGCATATGTGCGCATGTGTGCATGTACGCACGTGTGCATGTGTGCATGTGCCCATGTGTGTATGTGCCCATGTGTGCATGTGTACATGTGTGCATGTGCCCATGTGTGCATGTGCGCATGTGTGCATGTGTGCATGTGTGCATGTGCCCATGTGTGCATGTGCGCATGTGTGCATGTGTGCATGTGTGCATGTGCCCATGTGTGCATGTGTGCATGTGTGCATGTGCCCATGTGTGCATGTGCCCATGTGCCCATGTGTGCATGTGTGCATGTGTGCATGTGCCCATGTGCCCATGTGCGCATGTGTGCATGTGTGCATGTGTGCATGTGCCCATGTGCATCTGTGGTAACATTGTGTACACATTGTAAACTGTGTTTCCTGTCTTCCTCTCACAGGTTC
Organism: Protopterus annectens; assembly: GCF_019279795.1. Lineage (NCBI taxonomy): Eukaryota > Metazoa > Chordata > Ceratodontiformes > Protopteridae > Protopterus > Protopterus annectens. The sequence goes on along the minus strand of NC_056748.1, from coordinate 543,706,435 downwards.
TGGTGTTGCTCTGGTGGTGTGCAGCAGGGAACCTGAATACACTGCTGGGGATAGTGATAATAATGATACATGTGTAATGGCACAGGGAGGTGTGCCAGGGTCCATTGTTGGTCAGCCAATTGACAGTACACAGCAGTCAACCCCATCAATGTGCACAGTCATCCTGCCAATACATCCATTGTCACCAATGTCCTTAGATGATGGACAGCATACAGTGGGCATTGACCAGGGTAATGTGGTATCAGTGGCACATGCATCCCCTTACAGCAGCCATGGCCAGAGTCCTGACATGGTACCACGCAGGCAGATGTCCAAGGGTTCTTGTGGGAGCATCCGTGGTCGTACTGCCCCTGTCAGACATGCTCACAGAGGTCTTTCAACCTCAGCTATGTTATGGGCTGTAATGCAGGCACAGGCATGTATGGAACGGTACACCAGACAGGGTCTGAGGGAGCTGAGAGCACATTGCACTGCTATGAATGACACTATGCGTAACGTTGCGGCTGACATCTGTAATTTCACCGAGGTCATTGACAGACGTTGGGGGGATGCATTAGATCTGTTCCACAACTACATGTCCATGAGCCAGGGCAATGCAAGACGGTTAAGGCATCGACATGGACGTATGCCAGCAACATCAGCAGCTGGCAGTCATCACGGACGACAACAAACCCGCGGCCGCTCCCATAGTGCCAGTACCAGCCCCAGCAATGCTGGATCTGTGCTGTCATCAGACCGCCATAGGAGACCACGTGCACGTGGCTCTGGACAGTCCCAGCAGGGACATGTCTCCAGTCATCAACCAACTGCTTCTGATGACAATACCCAGTCTGGCTTAGTACCTGATACTGTCCTTAGCACCCCTGCCAGGCACAGGTACCGTGTCCGTGGCCAGAGACAGTGATCTGTATGACCTGGCAGGTACAGTCTGTGGCTATCCACAAACACCCATATATGGCAGCCATGAGGTAGAGCTGTGTGCATGCATACACACATGCATAATGCTAACACCTAGGGCTAACACATACATGCACATACCGCATCAACATTGCCCCATCTTGTACTGTTGTCCCTCACTAACACACACACACACATACATGTTGATTGGTTGTATCAGTGGCAGACCCAGGCATACCAAGTACACACCCTGTGCATATGATGAAACTGTGCCACCTCCTGCAACCTGTAACATTGATGCAGGAACAGGTTAGCATGGTGCTGATGCACAGGGTGACTACATAGAAGTGTAGTAATATTATCATGTTGTCAACAGTACAGTGTAATGATATCATTGTGGGTATATCCCAGCATGCCTTATGCATTAACAGTATGATTGTCATTGTATTGTTTGGTACACCACTATTAATTACCATAGTGTAATGTCTGCACATCTTTGCATTCTGGTGGTAAGGCTGAAAACAGAACGCCACCTACATAGGTAGCACAGGGGATAAGAAAATGGAAGTAATGATACTCAATGATGGACATGTAAACCGCAAGATGCATGCAGTCCAAACTCTACTCTGCATGGAGAATGTTGATATTCTGCCTGTCGGGTGCTAGGATCTGACACATAACGCAAGCACTCAGGTCACTCCAAAGCAAATACAAATATGACTCAGTCATTGTACATGCTGGTGTGAATGACCTGAGATGTACCTCCCTGGACTACATGAAATGAGACATAGAGGAGCTCTCTGATTATGTAGCCCAGGCTGGTATGAACCTGACCTTGAGCAGCATCTTACCCTCACCTAGAATGATGCCACAGTGCAAAGACAAAATGATCGATTTTAATAATTGGCTAAAATTTTGGTGTCATTCAAAGGGGATCCAGTGTCTGTCAGCCTGGGATGACATGCTCGACAAGCCACGTTGCTTCGCTAGGGACGGCTTGCACCTGTCACCACTGGGCTTTCGGTATGGCAAAGGCTCTTGCCACCCAAATAGTGCCTTTTTTTAGGCAAGGCTCAAAAGTCAAACCCACCCCCATAGACAGCACAAGGAACAAGAAACTAAGGGTAATGCTGCTAAATGCCAGATGTCTTAACCTCAAGATGCATGCACTCGAAGCTCTCCTCAGTATGGAGAACATCGATATCTGTGCAGTGACAGAAACCTGGTTCAAGGCTCCAGAGAGCAGCCCAGCACTACCAGGCTATACCTTGTATCATGCTTTTCAGCCCCAAAACCCGGACCGAACCACAAAAGGAGGGGGGAGTTTCCATATTTATCAAGGATATCCACACCTCCAGGTTAGTGGCATTGCATGAAGTATCGGAGACCATCCATGTGCAACTAACAGTGGGCAAGACTGCTTTTCAGTACATAGCATCCTACAGACCACCCTCTCAAAGTCAGGAATCCCATTCGGCCTTCCTAAAAACATTGGAGAACATGAAAATCTCTCCAAACACCTTTATATTGGGTGACTTCAACTACCCAAACATTGACTGGGAGCACTACTCAAGCCCCAGCACCTTAGCCCAAAGATTCCTGGAAATTATAAACTCAAATGGTATGGAACAACTAGTCACCACTCCCACAAGAGGGGACAACATACTAGACCTGATCATTACCAACATGGGGAATCTATGCTCCACACCAGAAGTATATCCCTCATTGGTAAGATCAGACCATAAATTAATTTCACTGGATGTCCACATCCCGACCCCACCCCCAGCCCAGAAAACCACAGTGAAAAACTTCTCAAAAGTGAACTTCTCACTTCTCAAAACCGAAGTGGAATCCTTCAAGGCCCCAGGGCCAGTGGAAACTACAGCCCAAACTGCAGAATCCTATATAAATGCATTATATGGACATCTCCAGAAATGCATGGCTCATGCTATCCCAAACAAAACCAAGACCCAATCATCCAAAGGCAGGCGTCCAGTCTGGTGGACCCCTGCCATAAATAAACTGTACAACAGAAGGAGGAAGCTACTACATGATAGAGCAAAATCCCTGATAGGGAAGGCATCTCTGATCAGTACTAGCAAAAAATTACGATCCCTCATAAAATCCTCAAAGGTCAGCTTCGAGAGAAAAAATTGCACAGGACACCAAAGACAATCATAAGGCTTTTTTCAGTTATGTTAGAAACCTGGGATGCAACTCCCAGACTTGTTCTGAGTTGATTCTAAACGACAAAAAATACACTGAACCCACAGACATCGCCAACATCCTGGCAGACAGGTTCAGTGCAAACTTCTCCACCCCCTCCCCCCCAAAAGAGCAAGTATCTATCCCAGCAGAGGGCTGCCTCCCAAACATCTCAGATGCTCAGGGGAAGGCTGCCCTCCAAAGCAAACACTGCTTCCATGGGACCAGATGGCGTCCCAGGTTGCGTCCTACATGAACTACAAGAGGAACTAATCCCTCAAATAAAACAGCTATACAATCTCACCCTCACTACAGGATATGTGCCCACAGAATGGCGTAAAGCAACAGTGGTCCCACTCCACAAAGGTGGAGCCTCTACGGACCCTGGAAACTATCGCCCCATAAGCTTGACTAGCTTAGTCTGCAAGGCTATGGAGAGGATCATCATGGAGCTCATAAACAAAGACATTGGGGACCTACAGACACTAGATCCTACCCAGTTTGGCTTTGTCAAGGGCAGATCCTGCCTTTTGAACCTGGTTGATTTCTTTGAAATAGTCACCAAAGCCATAGATGAAGGGAAGGTAGTCCACACAGCCTATCTGGACCTTGCAAAGGCATTTGACACAATACCCCACTCGGGCATCATAGATAAGCTATCCAGCTTAAATATAAACCCCTATGTCACAAGATGGGTTGCAAACTGGCTCAAAGACAGAACCCACAGAGTGAGAGTTGCTGGAGCCATGTCAGACTCGAAACCGGTCACAAGTGGCGTCCCACAGGGTTCTGTCCTGGGACCACTCTTGTTCGGTATATACTTTTCTGAGGTACAGGCAAACGTGGGAGGACTATGGCTCACCAAGTTCGCAGACGACTGCAAACTGGGTGCCATAATCAACTCTCCAGCTGACACAAACATCCTTCAAAAAGGTCTCACAGAGACAGATAACTGGTGCCAGCACCATGGTTTAAAGCTAAATGCCAAAAAATGTATAGTCATACCCTTTGGCAAAAACAATGTGCCCACAAATTACCACATAGGCGAAAACCCATTAAGTACAGAGAAAGTTATTAGGGACCTGGGAACCCAAGTTGATAGCAATCTCTCCTTTGAAAACCACATTGCCAAAGTGGTTAGAAAGACCTTCTACATAGCCCACCTCATCACGAAGGGTTTCACATCTAGATCAAGAGAGGTAATCGTGCCACTTTATTCATCCCTCATCAGGCCCATCATAGAATACAATGCCCCTTTTGGGATGTACCTTACCCGACACCTGCAGCAATTAGAAAGACCCCAAAAGTATCTCACCAAGAGGATCAAGGGTCTCAAACAGATGCCATATGCTGCTCGGTTAAAAAAACTCCAGCTCTACTCAGTTGCATACCGCCTACTTCGAGGCAATCTATGCCTGGCATACAAAGCTATGTCAAATCCAGAATTAATGGACATGCTCCACCTCAGTAAATCTAAATCCCTTAGATCCACATGCTCGAGGGACTTGAACCTCAGCACAGAAATAAATATAACTTGCTGGAGGGACAGGTTCATAACCCAGAGGCTCCCTTCGCTCTGGAATAGAATTCCAGTTCATGTGAGGCAGAGCACCTCACTGAATCTCTTCAAGAAGAATCTCGATAAGTGGATGGGGGATCGTAGGTTTGTCCCAGGGATTACTCCCATGTCACTATTAGACAGAGGCACAGTAAACTAAACCTTAAAAAGGGCACAGTATACTCAAATCAAGGGGTGGCATAAGCCATACAGAATCGGGCTAGGCTTATAATTGCCCCAGGGCAGATAGCCTAGTATGAACCTATGAACCTATATCTGTGCAGTAATAGACAACAGGTTCAAGACTCCCAAGAGCACCCTAGCACTACCAGGTTACACCTCATACCATGCTTGACAGCCCCAAAACATGGAACTAACTATGACAGGAGGGTGAGTCTCATTAAATGTCAAGGATACTGTGGTGGCAGGACAGGTAGCTTACATCCTTCTAAGTTGGGAACTGCTGATTGAGGGCTCAGTATCTGTTATTCTAAATGTGTATTAGTTCTGGTTTAAGCACTTGGGCTTCAGGTCAGTTATTTTACATTATGAAGGTTCATGGTCTGCACTCTTGTGGGAGGAGAGGCTGGACTCTGCCCTTCTGAGCTGTGAATTTCTGGCTAAAGGCTTATAGTGCCAGCATATTTGAACTGTTTCTTACTGAAATTGGTATACCTTGTTTGCTGTAGCATAGACTAGAGCCAGGCCTGCTGAATGTAGCTTTGTTTTTATGCTTGTTTGCTTGTTATTTCCCTGAAACACTAATTCCACCTGAAACGCAGCTTTTCAGCGCTTCTGTGGATCCCTAGTGACATCTGCATTGCTTACTGTACTTATTTCCTTGTTTCACTTGAAAGAAAGTTACTGTTTGTCATTTTTGCATTTAAGTTACCTGTAACATTGCATTTGAGTTACCTGGCACTTGCTCACTAAAGCATTTATATATGCCAGCACTAACAAATTAAAAGCACTACACCATCACAAACTCTCCTTGAGTACCTTGTTCCCCATTGGCCCTTTTTGTTGTCAATTATAAAGGAATTCCAATACTATTCTAGCATGTCCAAAGGTCAGTTGTCAATCTCCTCTCTGGTCCAGCTGGTGAATCTGGGAATCTTGAGGCAATGTTACAACTGCCTCGTGTACACAGACAACCCTCTCCTCCTCCCAACAAATTCCAACACATGTGAGAAATGCAACCATATAGCCAAACTGAAGGCTAAGATCTTTCAACTCAGTACTGGCGAAACCTGTCAGGAGGAGAAGGAAACCACAGTCACTACAATTCCAGTCTCACATAGACCTACAACGACAGCAATCCAAACACATAAACACACGAAGACATACTCTGAGTCTCTAAATAAAAATCTGCCTAAGCAGCAGAGACCTCCAAAGCAGACACCCAAGCAACCGCTACCCCAGAACAGAACATGTGCAACACATAGCTCACAAAGCCAGTGTGCCGAACAGTCACAGCCCTTAAGGCTAAACAACACACCTGATACACTTGTAATAGGTGACTCTATCATCAGGCACACTGACGTCCCGCTCACCAGGCTGAACAAGGAGAGGGTCACGGTGAGATGCCTGTCGGGCGCTATGATCCGTCACATAACACAAGCACACAGGTCACTCCAAGGCAAGTACAAATATGACTCAGTCATTGTCCATGCCAGTGTGAATGACCTGAGATATACCTCCCTGGACTACATGATAAGAGACAAAGAGGCGCTCTCTGAGCATGTGGCCCAGGCTGGTATGACCCTGACCTTGAGTAGCATCTTACCCTCACCAAGAATGATGCCACAATATGAAGACAAGGTGATCAATTTCAACAATTGGCTTAAGTTTTGGTGTCATTCAAAGGGGATCCAATGCCTGTCAGCCTGGGATGACATGCTCGACAAGCCACGATGCTTTGCTAGGGATGGCTTGCACCTGTCACCCTTGGGCTTTCGGATATTGGCAAAGGCTCTTGCTACCCCCATAGTGCCTTTTTTAGGCAAGGCTCAAAAGACAAAACCACCTCCATAGGTATCACAAGGGATAGGAAACTAATACTAATGCTACTCAATGCCAGCAGTGTAAACCTCAAGATGCATGCACTGGAAACTGTCCTTAGCATGGAGAACATCAATATCTGTGCAGTAACAGAATCCTGGTTCAAGGCTCCCGAGAGCACCCCAGCACTGCCAGGTTATACCTCATGCCATGCTTGTCGGCCCCAAAACTTGCACCGAACCAGAACAGGAGGGGGAGTATCAATATTCGTCAAAGAAACACACACCTCCAGGTTGGTGGCACAGCACAAAGCATCAGAGACTATCCATGTGCAACTAACAGTGGGTAAAACTGCCTTCCAGTTCATAGCCTGGCACACACCACCCTCCCAAACCCAGGAACCCCACTTGGCCTTCCTGAGAACACTGGAAATATGAAGGTCTCTCCAAACACGATTATATTGGTGGACTGCAACTACCCAAACATAGACTGGGAGCATTACTCTAGCTCCAACACCCTAGCTCAAAGGTTCCTAGCATTTATACACTCAAATGCTATGGAACAACTTGTTACCACTCCCACAAGAGGGGGAAACATACAGGACCTGATCATCACCAACATGGGGACTCTATGCTCCAGACCAGAAGTGTACCCCTCACTGGTAAGATCAGACCATAAACTAATCTCACTGGATATTCACATCCGAACCCCACCCCCTGCCCACAAAACCACAGTGTAAAACTTCTCTACAGCAAATTCCACACCCCTCAAAACCGAGGTGGAATCCTTCAAAGCCCCTGGGCCTGTGGAAAATACGGCCCAGACCACAGAATCCTTTATAAGCGCATTCTATGAACACCTTCAGGAATGCATGGATCATGCAATCCCAAAATAAAAACAAGACCCAATCCTACAAAGGCAGATGTCCTGTCTGGTGGACCACAGCCATAAACAAACTATGCAATAGAAGGAGGAAGCTACTACATGATAGAGCAAAATCCCAAAAAGGGGAGGCATCTCTGTTCAGTGTTAGCAAAATACTACGGGCACTCATAAAATCATCTAAGGCCAGCTTCGAGAGAAGAAATGCACAGGACACTAAGGATAATCACAAGGATTTCTTTAGTTATGTTAGGAACCTGGGTGGGAATTCCCAGATATGCTCAGAATTAGTCCAAAATGACAAAAAACTACACCGAACCCACAGACATTGCCAACATCCTAGCTGACAGGTTCAGCTGAAACTTCCCCCCCCCCACCAGAAGAGCAAATATCTATCCCAGCAGAGTGCTGCCCCCTGACATCTCAGATGCTCAGGTAAGAGCCACCCTCTCCAAAGCAAATAACACAAGATCGATGGGACCAGACGGTGTCCCGGGCTGCATCCTACATGAACTCCAAGATGAGCTAAACCCAAACATAAAACTACTGTTCAATCTCAGCCTTACCACAGGATATGTACCCATAGAGTGGCGTACAGCAACAGTGGTCCCTCTACACAAAGGTGGTGCCTCAACGGATCCTGTAAATTATCGCCCTATAAGCCTGACTAGCTTGGTCTGCAAAGCTATGGAAAGGATCATCATGGACCTTATACATAATGATATTGGGGACCTACAGACACTGGATCCTACCCAGTTTGACTTTAAGGGCTGATCCTGCCTCTTAAACCTGGTTGATTTCTTTGAAACAGTCACCAAGGCCATTGACAAGGGGAAGGCGGTCCACACAGCCTACCTGGACCTCGCAAAAGCCTTCAATACAATACGCCACTCGGGCATTATAGATAAGCTCACCAGCTTAAATATACACCCCTATGTCACTAGATAGGTTGCAAACTGGCTCAAGGATAGAACCCACATGGTTAGAATTGCTGGAGCCATGTCAGACTCCAAACCAGTTACAAGTGGTGTTGCACAAGGCTCAGTCCTGGGACCTCTCCTGTTTGGTATATATGTCTCGGAGGTACAGGCCAACACGGAAGGACTGTGGCTGACCAAATTCGTGGATGACTGCAAACTGGGTGCTATAATTGACTCTCCAGCCAACACAACCATCCTCCAAAAGGGCCTCATAGAAACAGACAACTGGTGCCAGAGCCATGGCATCAAGCTAAATGCCACAAAGTGTATAGTCATCCCCTTTGGCAAAAACAAAGTGGCCACAAATGACCACATAGGTGGTAATCCATTACGTACGGAAGAAGTAATTAGGGATATGGGGACCAAAGTTAATAGCAGTCTCTCATTTGACGACCACGTGGCCAAAGTGATTAGAAAAACATTTTATATAGCCCACCTAATCATGACAGGATTCACATCTAGATCAGGGGAGGTCATCGTGCCTCTTTACTCATCCCTCATCAGGACCATAATTGAGTACAATACCCCTTTTGGGATTTACCTTACTAGACACCTGCAGCAACTGGAAAGACCACAAAAGTACCTCACCAAGAGGATCAAAGGGTTCAAACAGATGCCATATGCTGCCCGGTTAACATAACTCCATACTCAGTGGCATACCACCTGCTCAGAGGCGATCTGTGCCAGACGTATAATGCCATGTCCAACCCAGACGTAATGGACATGCTGCACCTCAGAAAATCCAAATCCCATCGAGCTTTGCGCTCGAGAGACTTGAACCTCAGCACTGACATCAAAAGGACATGCTGGAGGGACAGATTCATAACCCAGTGGCTCCCTTCACTCTGGAATAAAATCCCAGTCCAGGTTAGGCAGAGTCCCTCATTGACTCTCTTCAAGAGGAATCATGATGAGTGGATGGGGGATCGTAGGTGTACCCCGGGTATCACTTCTGTGTCAATGTTAGACAGAGGCACAGTATACTAACCTCAGAAAAGGGCATAGCAACATTAATCTAAAATGGGTGGCGAAAGCCAAACACACTCTGGCTTGGCTTATAAATGCCCTAGGGCAGATAGCCTAGTATGAACCTATGAACCTATGAACCTATACCCACACCCCCAGGTTGTTGCCACAGTGTGACACATCACAGACTATCCACATGCGACTGACAGTGGGTTATCTGACTTCCAGTTCATATCCTGCTATGGACCACCCTCCTAAACCCAGGTAACCCACTTGGCCTACTTAAGAATACATGAATATCTGCAGGTGTCTCCAAACAACAATATATTGGGCAGCTGCATTTACCCACACATAGACTGGGAACATTATTGTAGCTCCAACACCCTAGGTGAAAGGTTCTTAGAATCCATACACTCAATTGCTATGGAACAACTTGTTACCACTGCCACAAGAGGGAAAAACATGCTGCACCTGATTATCACCAACATGTGGACTATATGCTCCAGACCAGAAGTGTATCCCTCGCTGGTAAGATGACACCATAGACTACTCTCACTGTATATTCACATACCAACCGCAGCCTCTGCACAGAATACCACAGTCAAAAAGTTGTGTAATGCAAATTCCATGTATTCACATGAGGCAGGCTTCACACATGGGAACTATTTAAGGTCACAGGTACATATGTCTATGTGGCACACACATACCTCATGTGTGCATTGACATTACTGATATAATCTATGTCATACAATATTAAGAGCAATACCTCACACACATGGACAAACTGTGTGACGAAAACACACATGGCATTTGTAGGATTCAAACCACTACCTAACTATGTTATGACACTCAAGAGAGACATATTAGCAGAGTGCACTATTTGTATTACTGGAAAGTTTCCCTTCTCCTGCTATACTTATTGGGTGCTGACATCATCAGTAAGAAAGGAATGTGCATCATGTAGTGTGTTCTTCTAGTTGCCAAAAGGGGCATTTCTTTCACACAGAGTTGCACACACATGGACAAACTGTGTGATGAAGACACACATGGCATTTGTAGGATTCAAACCCCTACCTAACTATGTTATGACACTTGAGAGAGACACATTAGCAGAGTGCGTTATTTGCATTACTAAGAGGTTTCCCTTCTCCTGCTATACTTATAGATTGCTGACATCATCAGTAAGAAAGAGGAATGTGCATCATGTAGTGTGTTCTTCTAGTTGCCAAAAGGGACATTTATTTCACAGAGTTGCATATACTAACCCCCCTCACCCAAACACACACATTTGCAGGATTCAAATCCCTACCTAATTAAGTTATGACACTTGAGAGAGACGCATTAGCGGAGCACGCTATTCGCATTACTGGGAGGTTTCCTTTCTCCTGCTATACTTATAGGGTGCTGACATCATCAGTGTTTAGAAAGAGGAATGTGCATCATGTAGTGTGTTCTTCTAGTTGCCAAAAGGGACATTTTTTTCACACACACCTAACCCCCTCACCCAAACACACTGTGCATTTGCAGGATTCAAACCCCTATTTAATTACATTATGACATTTGAAAGAGATGAATTAGCGGAGTGCGCTTTTCGCATTACTGGGAGTTTTTTTCCTCCTGCTATGCTTATAGGGTGCTAACATCATCAGTGTTTAGAAAGAGGAATGTACATCATGTAGTGTGTTCTTCTAGTTGCCAAAAGGGACATTTCATTCAAACAGAATTGCACACACACTAACCCCCCCTCCCCAATCACACACACTGTGCATTTGCAGGATTGAAACCCCTATCTAACTATATTATGCTACTTGAGAGAGATGCATTAGCGGAGCGCGCTATTCGAATAACTAGGTATCTGTTCTTCTCCTGCAGTATTTATAGGGTGTTGACATCATTATTTATAAAGAGGTATGTACATCTATTACTGTCTGTCAGTTAGGGGGATAGCATATATATGCATTAACAGCCACCTACTTCAGGGTCACATATGCACATCAGCACTGCCAGGTTATGTTTTATACCATGCTTCATGACCACAGGACCTGTAACACACAACACAACCAGTTCAGACCACCCCTCCCATATCCAGGAACCACACTTTGCTTCCCTGGGAACAGTGTAGGATATGAAGGTGTTCACATACACCATTACAGTGGTTAACTTCAGGTACAGGTATGTTGTGTGGGGGAAACTACTCAGGCCTCAACAACATCACCCTACAGCCACTACAATTTGTGAATCCATGTGCTATGGCAGGACTACTCACCACAGCCACAAGGGGGAATACATATTGGACCTGACCATCTGCAACATGGGGACTCTGTGTTCCACACCAGAGGTAGACCACCATTGTTAATATCTGACCATACCCGATTTTCTCTGGACATCCATATCCCATCCTCACCCCCAGGCAAGGAAGTCACTGCAAACAAAGTATTTATCAAAAGCAGACTTTGCACTTGTGAAGACTGGGGTGGAAGACTTCAAAGGACCCATGCTGGGGGATTATACAGGCCACTCTGCATAATCCTTGACAATTGCATTCTATGAGCATCTGGAAGGTTTGCATTGATCATGCTATCCCAAATAAACCCAAGACTCCTCCACAACAGGAGACCTGTCTGGTGTACACCAGCCATACATAAGCAGTACAACAGAAGGAGGGAGCTAATACATTACAGAGCAATATCCCACAGAGGGAGGACGTCTCTGAACAGTATTGGCACAACACTTCAATCCCTGAAAATCATCACGTCAAACTGTTGACAGTGAAATTGTCCAGACACTGCAGATAAGGCTCCCCTCAGTCTATAATTGACACCCAATTACTGTTATAAGTCCTTGCCAACCCTCTTCCAGCAAACACCAGCCACATGGATGTGACATTGCAAATTCAACCCCTGGGATCTCCACTGTGTCCCTGCTTGACGGAGGCACAGCACACTAGCCTTAAACAGTGCCTTCTGTGACCTACTTTACAGAGGCACAGTAGCCTACTGTACTGGGGAGGCAGACGCCAAACACACGCTGGCTAAGCTTGTATTCCCTAGGGCAAACAGCCTAGTATTGACCTCTACACCCATATGTTTAATTTTCAGATGCACAATATTTGTTGCTGATAAATTGTTCGCAGGTCTTTATTGCCATAGCTTTCCCTGTTTCTATGAACAACTTGTGTATTTGTGGAAGATGTTTGAATATGAGAGGGATCCACTATTTAACTTATGTCTCTGTAGTCATTTAACTGTGTGCACTGGGCAGATTGCTGTATTGTGGGAGGTTCCTGGATTAACACATACAAATACCAGATATGTGTGGCCAACTGCTAAACTGAGACATGGCCCAAGTGTGTGAGCATGCCCAGTTCAGGCTTTCCATGGCTTGTTGCCTGACATATGTCTCATTTATCAAAGTGTGCGAGCATGCCCAGTGTGAGCTTTCCATATGTTGAAATCTGAAGTCCACCACATTAGTGGTTGTGTGTGAACTTCAACAATATTTCACATTTATAGTTATGTGTTGGGAGTCATGTTGCATACTTACTGCCCAACTGCTTTGTGTCTGAACCCAACAGGGATTATACTGTGCCTGCAGGGTTTCCATGGGATAGTTTGCATACAGTTGTCAACATCCTTTCATACTGACCAAACACTGTAATATCGTATAGTGTACTGGTTCAGTACTTTCACTGTGGTGGACAGTATCCTGGGTTTCAGTCCTATCACTGCTTTAAATATTCATAGTGAGCACACCAGACTGGTTAAGGGTCAGTTGTGCACATATAACCATGTTGCATTTTGTTCAGATATGGACTACTTAAACCAGGCTTGTCCAACATTGGTAGTGTATTCCGCAACTTGGGTGGACATTGACAAACACTAGCTATGTGCCCTAGGCCATTTCTAATGCTAGTCAGAGACTGTGTTTGTCCTTCAACACACATTGTAACTGGAGTTTGCCATGACATATTTCAAGGTTAGTATACTGTGCCTCTGTCTACCCGTGACATAACAGTGATACCCAGGGTAAACCTACCATCTCCCATCCACTCATCAAAATTCCTCTTGAGTAGAGTCTATGAGGGACTCTCTGGCTAACCTGTACTGGGAGTTTACTCAAGAGTGGAGGGAGCTTCTGGGTTATGGATCAATCACTACAGCATGTCCTATTTATGTCAGTGCTGGGGTTCAGGTCTCTCATGTGCATAGCTCACTGGCATTCAGATTTTACAAGGTGCAGCATGTTCATTGATTCCAGCTTGGACATGGCTTTATACATCAGGCGCAGATTGCCTCTGGGCAGGCAGTATGGCACTGTGTGGAGCTGCAGTTTGTTTAATCAGGCAACACATGGCATCTGTTCGAGCTCTTTGATCCTCCTGGTGAGGTACTTTTGGGGTCTTTCCAGTTGCTGGAGGTGTCTGCTGAGGTACATCTCACAGGGGCCATTGTACTCAATTGTGAGGCTGATGAAGGATGCCTGAAGAGGCACAATGACCTCCCCTGATCTAGATGTGACTACCTTCATGATTAGGTGGGTATATGGTATGTTTCTGTAACCACTACAGCCACATGGTTGTCAAATGCAAGATATCTATCAACTTGTGTCCCCAGGTCTCTTATTACTTCTAAAGTACTTAATGGGTTAACACCTATGTGGTAATTGGTGGGCACTTACTGTTTATCCACAGGGGATGACTATACACTTTTCTGCAATTAGCTTGATGACATGGCTCTGGCACCAGTTGTCTGTTTCTATGTGGCCCTTTTGTAGGATGCTTGTGTCAGCTGGAGGGTCAGATATGGTGCCCAGTTTGTAGTCCTCTGCAAACTTGCTCAGACACAGTCCTTCCATGTTGGCCTGTACCTATGGGAAATATATACCAAACAAGGGAGGTCCCAGGACCGAGCCTTGTGGGATGCCAGTTGTAGCTGGTTTGTAGTCTGACATGGCTGCAGCATTTCTGACCATGTCAGTTCTGTCCTTGGGCTGGTTTGCAACCCATCTACTAACATAGGGGTTTATATTTAAGCTAGTGAGCTTATCTATAATGAACATGTGGGGTATTGTATGGAAGGCTTTTGCAAGGTCCAGATAGGCTGTGTGGACCACATTCCCCTCATCAATGGCCTTGATGACTGTTTCAAATGAGTCAAACATGTTTAAGGGGCAGGATCTGCCCTTAAGAAAGCCACACTGGGTAGGGTCCAGTGTCTGTAGGTCCCCAATATCTTTATTTCTGAGGTCCATGATGATCCTTTCCATAGCTTTGCAGACCAAGCTTGTCAGGATTCTGGGGTGATAGTTTGCAGTATCCATTCAGGCACCACCTTTGTGGAGAGGGACCACTGTTGCTGTACACTGCTCTTTGGGTACATATCCCGTGGTAAGGCTGAAATTGAGCAGTAGTGTTATTTGGTGTTCCATTCTTCTTGGAGTTCATGTTGGACACAGCCCAGGACACCATCTCGTACCATTGATGCTGTGTGTTTTGCTTTGAAGATGCTGGCTGTTACCTCAGCATCTGCAATGTCAGGGGGCCAGCACTCTGCTGGGATAGATATTTGGCATTTTGGTGGGGGGGGAGTTTGCACTGAACCTGTCAGGTTGGATGTTTGCAATGTGTGTGGGTTTGGTGTATTGTTTGTAATATTTGAGTAATTCAGAGCATATCTGTGAATTCCCACCAAGGTTCCTACCATCAGTTAAGAAAGCCTTGTGATTATCCTTAGTGTCCTGTACAATTTGTATCTTCATAGGTTCATAGGTTCATACTAGGCTATCTGCCCTAGGGCATTTATAAGCCTAGCCAGAGTGTGTGTGGCTTTCACCACCCCTTGCTATGTGAATATTATGCCCATTTAGGGTTTACTTTACCGTGCCTCTGTCTAGATGTGACACAGTGATGACCCCCAGTGTAAATCTACGATCTCCCATCCACAAGTCAAGATTCCTGTTGAAGAGAGTCAGTGAGGGGCTCTGCCTAACATGGACTGGGATTCTCTTCCAGAGTGTAGGGAGCCTCTGGGTTATGAATCTGTCCCTCCAGCACATCCTATTTATTTATGTGTTGAGGTTGACATCTCTCGCTCTCGCAGCTCTGATGGATTTGGATTTTCTGAGGTGGAGCATGTCCATTAATTCTGTATTGGACATGGCCTTGTACATCGGGCATACATTGCCTCTGAGTAGGCAGTATGTGACTGCATACAGCTGGGGTGTCTTCAGCCGGGCAGCATATAACAAATGTTTGGGACCCTTTATCCTCTTGGTGAGGTACTTTTGAGGTCTTTCTAACTGCTGCAGGTGTCGGGTAAGGTACATCCCAAATGGGTCATTGTACTCAATTATGGGCCTGATAAGAGAAGAGTATAGGGGCACAATGACCTCTCTTGATGTAGATGTGAATCCTTTCATGATAAGGTGGCCAGTATAGAAGGTCTTCCTAGCCATGTTGGCAATGTGAGTGTCACATGAGAGGTTACTGTCCACTTGTGTCCCTAGGTCCCTGATTACTTCTTCCATACGTAATGGATTACCACCTATGTGGTAATTTGTGAGTACCTTGTTTGGTATTTGGAGAGACATTCATACTCTCCAGTGTCTTCAGGAAGGCTGAGTGGAGTTCCTGGGTTTGAGAGGGTGGTCTGTAGCATGCTACAAACTGTACAGCAGTTTTGCCTACGGTTAGTTGCACATGGATGGTCTCTGATGCTTCGTGCATTGTCAGTAATCTGGAGGTGTGGGTATCTTTGCTGAATATGGATACTCCCCCTCCTTTTGTGGTTTGGTCCAGGTTTTGGGGCCGAAAAGCATGATATGAGGTATAACCTGGTAGTGCTGGGGTGCTTTCAGGAGCCTTGATGCATGTTTCCTTCACTGCACAGACATCAATGTTCTCCATACTGGGGAGGGCCTCGAGAGCATGCATCTTGAGCTTTAGACTTCTGGCATTGAGCAGCATTACCCTTATGTTTTTTCCACTTATGTTTTCTAGGGAAGTGGGTTTGTCTTTTCAGCCTTGCCTACAAAAGGCACTATGGAGGTGGCAAGAGCCTTAGCCAATATCCAGACGCCCAGGGGTGACAGGTGCAAGCCATCCCTGGCAAAGCAGAGTGGCTTGTCAAGCATGTCATCCCAAGCAGACAGACATTGGATCCCCTTGGAATGACACCAGTAATTGAGCTAATTGTTAAAGCTGATCATTCTGTGTTTGTACTGTGGCATCATTCTTGGTGAGGGTAGGATGCGGCTCAGTGTCAGGGTCATACCGGCCAGGGCTATATAATCGGAGAGCTCCTCTATGTCTCTTTTCATGTAGTCCAGGGAGGTACGTCTCACGTCATTCACACCAGCATGGACAATGACTGAGTCATATTTGTACTTGCTTTGGAGTGACCTGTGTGCTTGTGTTATGTCGCGGATTGTAGCAGCCTACAGGCGGCTTACTGTATCCTTTTCCTTGTTCAGTCTGGTGAGCGGGACATCAGTGTATCTGACTATGGAGTCACCTATTACAAGTGTATCAGGCATGTTGTTTGTCCTTAAGGGCTGTGACTGTTTGGCACACCAACTTTGTGTACTATGTGTTGCATGTGCTATGTTTGGAGGTAGTGGTTGCTTGGGTGTCTGATTTGGAGGCCTCTGTTGATTTGGTGGATTGTTAATTAGAGCCTCTGGGAATGTTTTTGTGTGTTTATGTCTTTGGTTTGCAGTTGTGATAGGTCTATGTGAGACTGGGTTTGTGGTGTGTGTGGTTACCCTCTCCTCCTGACTAGTTTTGACAGTACTGAGTTGAGAGAGCTCAGCCTCCAGTTTGGATAAATGGTTGCATCTCTCACATATATTTGTATTTCTTGGGGGGAGGAGGGGGTTGTCTGTGTACATGGGGCAGCTGTAACATTGCCTCAAGATTCACAGATTCAACATGTTGTAGTTGGCCTTAGTGGGTTTTATGTGTGGCCATATTTTATTGCCATAATACTGATCAGAGATTACTTCCCTTTTTGGGATTTGCTCTATCATGTAGTAGCTTCCTCCTTCTCTTGCATGGTTTGGTAATGGCTGGGGTCCACCATGCCAGATGCCTGTGTGTATGGAATTGGATCTTGGTTTTATTTGGGATTGCATAATCCATGCATTCCTGAAAGTGTTTATAGAATGCATTTATAAGGGGTTCTGAGGTGTGGCCCATATTTTCCACAGGTACAGGGCCTTTAATGGATTCCACGTCAGTTTGGAGGAGTGCAACATTTGCTTTACACATGTTTTTCACTGTGGTTTTCTGCCCAGGGACTGGGGTCAGGATGTGAATATCCAGTGTGATTACTCTATGGTCTGATCTTACCAGTGAGGGATACACTTCTCATCTGGCCATAGAGTACCCATGTTGCTGATTATCACATCCAGTATGCTTACCCTTCTTGTGGGAGTGGTAAGTTGTTCCTGAACATTTTGGTTTATGAATTCTAGGAACCTTTGGCCTAGGGTGTTGGAGCTAGAATAATGCTCCCAGTCTATGTTTGAGTATTTGCAGTCACCCAATATAATGTTGTTTGGAGAGCTTGATATTTTCATGTGTTCCAACGTAGGCCAAGTGCAGTTCCTAGCATTAGGAGGGTAGTCTGTAGTAGGTTACAAACTGGGAGGCAGTTTTAGCCACTGTTACTTGACCATGGATAGTCCATGCTGCTTCTTGTTGTGGTACCAACATGGGGGTGTGGTTATCCTTGACAATTATTGCTAGTTACCCTCCTTTTGTAGTTTGTTCCATGTTTTGGGGCTGTAAAGCACGGTATGAGGTGTAACCTGGTAGTGTTAGGGTGCTCTTGTGAGCCTTAACCCAGTTTTCTGTTACAGAACAGATATCAACATTTTCCATGCTGAGGGGAGTTTAGACTGCATGCATCTTGCAGTTTAGACTTCTGGCATTGGGTAGCATTACGTCTAGGTTCTTATCCCTTGTGATACCTATGTAGGTGGGTTGGTGTTTTGAGCCTTACCTATTCAAGGCACGGTGGGGGTGACAACAGCCTTTGCCAGTATCCAAAAGGCCAGGAGTGATAGGTGCATGCCATCCCTAGCAGGTGGAGCATCGTGTCTTGCTCAGCATGTCATCCCAGGCTGGCACGCATTGGATCCCCTTTGACTAACAGCAATACTTAAGCCAATTATTGTAATTGATCATCTCGTCTTCATATTGTGGCATCATGCTTATTGAGGGTAGGATGTTAGTCAGGGTCATCAAGTTTGCATATACTACATGGTGTTACATTGCTTAACACATGGCAATCATGCCTCAGGTGGTGCTGCAGGGCTGTCTATGTTGGATGCACATACTACACTCCCTGTACATGTTTGAAAGCAGGTTGTGTCAACTTAGGCATCCCTTTTACTATATGTGTGAGTCAGAGAGAGGTATCATTTCCAGGGTTCCTTCTGAGCCAGTGTATGTGCTATGTGCTGCCGCTTTGCCAAGGCCAAGGCATATTGGGCATGCCTCCTACTGCCTACTAGGGCAGGCTCAGGTTGTTCCTCCTCTGAGTCATGCTCTGCCTGTGATTGGCTTGGCAATGGTGGGGAGCTGTTTGGCCCAGCCCTATGCTGGTCCTGCTGCAGCTGTTTTTGCCGAATCATATTATGTAGCATAGCACATACCATGACGATTTGGGTACATGTAGTTGGTGAGTACTGCAAGGCTCCACCAGATGTGTCCAGGCACCGGAACCATGACTTGAGCCGCCCAAACACACACTCTATTACATTTCATGTTTGTGCGTGTGCCTCATTATGGTGTTCTTGTTCAGGTGTGTGTGCATTTCTGATGGGTGTCATCAGCCACGGCTCCAGTGCGTAGCCAGCATCCCCCACTAAGTGACCATGTGGGATGTCCCCACTGGCAAATGTCTGGTACAGCTGCGTCAAATGCCAGATATGGGAATCATGGTAGCTTCCAGGGCAGCCAGCACACACATTCATTATTATGCCCTGGGCATCACACACGACCTGGCAGTTGATGGAGGGGAAGCCCTTGCGGTTAATATAGGCCCTACCCTGCTCACCAGCTGGTGCTTTGATGCATATATGCGTGCAGTCTATTGCACCCATTACCTCAGGGTATTCTGCTATTTGCTGGAAGAGATGCATATTGCTGGCCAATACCTCATGGGAATTGGGGAAATATACATGATCACCGACATGTGCTGACATGGCATCCAGGAACTGATGCAGTACCCTGGATGCTGATGCCTGTGATATCCCCATCATATCACCAGCTGGTCTCTGGAAGGTACCTGTTGCTAGTATTCTTAGGCCAACACATACCTTGGTTTCCACTGGGATGGGTTCCCCTCTGTTGGTTCTGTGTGTGAGGCGTGGCCTGCACAGCTCAACAATTTGCTGTAGAAGTTCTCTGTCCACTCTATCGCGCTCCACTATCTCCAGCTCATGTAACCCCTGGTAGGTGACCCTGGGCCTGTACACTCTTCTCCGTCTCCTCATTGTGTGTTGTCCGGCAGCATTTGCATAGTCACCACCCTCAGCAAGTTGCATATGTCTCCTTATAATAGCTATGGCCGCCCCTAGCATGTTTGATCTGAGTGAAGCTTTTTCAGTTTTCACTTCTAATAGCTTACTCCTCTGTTGCAGTGTCTCTTGAGAGAAACATTCTGCACTGTTGTTTGCAGAGTTTTAAGTGCTGGGCTAGGCTACTTTTCTGCCTGAGTAATTGCCTGCTTCTCATTGTTTTCACCTGCTAGCTCTGCAAGTAATCCCTGCAAGCTTCCTACTATTTCTCATGCTTCCTTTTTCCCTTCTGTTTCCTCAGGGGGGAGCAACTCGCATACCAGCAAACACATGCTCACAGCAGCTAACAGGTGCGCACACATGCTTAGATGGACTAGAATCTGCTTATTCAGGTTAAACCGCGTGCAAACCAGTGCAAACAAGCTTACAGGTGTTTAAACAGGCTCCTACATGCTTATTCTGCCTTAAACGCGTGTACTCACGCTTACACGTGCGCACTCTAGTTTACTCATGCCTACCAGCGTGCACATGCACGCATGCACGCCCTGCAAGAAACTTTGGTGTTATCCATAGTGTACACCTTCCATTTCTTGGCTTTCCCATGCCTACTTGTTGACACTCCTCTTTCATGATGTGTGACTGACATCTTTCACATGCCACTGTGCTCCAATGAGCTGCATTTCTTTCATACATTCCCCCCTGTGATGTCACCTATCTCCTACTCTGTTACTCCCCCTTATCCTACTCCTACACTGCACGGAATATGCTCATTTACTATGTGACAGTATGATTCACTATCCTACCACTCATTCACATGGGATTGCCTACTAATGCTTAGTTACTTGTCTTACACTCAGCTTCCCCCCTTAGCAACCCCTACTCAGTGGCCATGTTGTTTTAGCCTGCTATTCCCTTACATTGTAAATTCATGCTTTGCATACAACCCACGTTTGTTTGATTTTTTTATTTTTCTGTTTTTTTATAGCGCAGCCCATTTGCGCGGCGCTGCGCTATGTTTAAACATCGCCGGAAAAAAAAAAACATTTTTATTTTATTTTTGCATCAGGGTACGTTGCCAATGGCCACATATTTGGCCATTGGCATGCTGCCTGGGACATTTGCAACCTTTATTTGGAGCTGACAAGTCTCCATTGTGTTATTTGCAGAACGGTACTCAGTTATCAACTGAGTACATTTCTACAGATAACACGGCTCTTACACAGGCAGGTTTCTGCTTCTTGGATCACAAAATTACCTCATTTGCATGCCTTTCGGCTGCAAGTGAGGTAATTAGCATATCCACACCCTGTCCGTGTAAGAGCCGTTTTAGGTGCTCTCTTACACGCACATACAGGATGTTCCTGGATCACTATGGCTGCATGGAGTCTTACACTACTCTTAGACTCCATGCAAGCCATCGTGAATCCTGCCCATAGCACTTTCTTCAGCTTTCTATCATTTGTGGGTGCTTTCCCTTCTAAGACTCTTTTTGCAGTCTTTTCAGTATTTTTTGAAAACATGTTGTATATATTTGCCTACACAAGTTTTACTTACCCTAGGAGATTATTTTATGCCTTAGTTCTAAAAACCTACCATGATATGTAGGGCAACATAAAGGAGCTTGGCTTATTATTTATGCAAAAGTAGATAGACTGGAAAGAATGTTTCTTAAGTTAATATACATTTACAAACCAACAAATTTCTTAACAACCTGTATTACTAATGCATTTTTATTAGTGCTTTATAAAAAATTTATTTATTTGTAATACAAAAATTAAATTTGATAACTTAATACTGCTACAGTAAGTATGAAGCAGTGTATAAATGTACAAACTGCATTCAAGTGAATTGAATTTTCTTATACATCGTCCAAGAAGACACTAATGCAGCTATGCTAATGTAACACTTATAACAGCCCCTTACAAGTTGCACTTTGTTAGCAGCAAACAAAATAGCATGAAACATAGTAGATTGACCAAACGGTTTGATGACCCTTTTGCTTTACTGATTAGATGTTAAAAGAGATGTCTCATTTAAGCATGCAATAGGAACAGCTTCCATTTTGGAATAGTTAGTTAAATAATGCAGAGGTATATCTATACAAATTCAATTAATCAAGCTCTCACTGAATGCTCCATACCCACACATTTATTTTGTATTCAAGGCCAAAGTACAAAATGCATTAATAAATTTTTATGAATATTTGTATTTTACTTTTTCCCTAAGTTACTGCACTTTTGGCTTGGGAATATTTAAATGAGAGTGTGGTGGCTAGAGACCCAGGTATGAAAGGTAAAGAGGGTATGTATCCACCTGCAATTTGCCATTTTTTTAATTTATATTATGAAGAAAATCATTAGAGTTCCCATCACTTTATAATGCTGTTTTTTTTCCTGTTATTAGCGTTGCCCATTCAGAAAATCTCTCTGTAAGTTTATATGAATTGAAAGATACATGCTTGATAATTTGTCTATAAGAAACTCTGGTTCTTGTAATCTACTTCAGTATAGAGTGTGTAAGTGCGCACTAAATAACCTTTGTGTAATTAAACACTGTTGCATTGTGGTTAAGGATGCCATTTACGTGCTATGGAACAAACCTATAATATAGAATTTGATTATCAGTCTGTTAGTGCCTATTGGGAGGTAACTCAAATAAGTGAATGTTTAATTGTAAGAGTGCCCATAATGGCTAACACATGCCACATGCATCACAGTTAGCTGAACTATGCATATGGAGAATATAAGGTCATATATAAGTTTATCAAGTTTGCATCTTGTTAATGTGTACAACTGGTGTCCTCTCCCCTTGACAGTTTTATAAACAACTTTTCTGAACAAAGTACAATGTAGTGTGAATATATTCAAGTCTGTTTATTAACACAAGTTGGTTTAATGCTTTTTTTACATATAACTAGGGACTTCTTCACAACAAAGCAAAACAATCAAATGTTTAGTGCTGTTTATAGAGAGGATGGCAGTTGTATACACTTACAAGGTGCACACATTTTGGTATATTTGATACCTCTGTGGTAACAACCACACAGCATTTTTACTTGGTTGCCTGTATGGAGTTGTGATCCCTGTTTTGCTTTGGTTATTCATATGTAATGTTGATGTACTTGTACTTCAGGTGTCCACAGTTGCTGCAAGTTTAGGGAAAAAGGTTAGCAGCCCCTAGTGCATGCATTTGTGGGGCGACACAAACAGCAGCCTTGCCAAAGTGCTTATCCCTCCCTGGCGTTAAATGCAGATATTCTTGTTATTCTTTTAAGAAGCAATGATTGTACTTTTGGTGCAGTTCAAATTTTTAATGGGCAGTAAAATTCTGAAGACAGCATAGAGCACTTATGTGTGTATATAATAATGCTTGGCTATGCTCACACACTAATAAATAAAAAAAAATAATCATGCCACTATCTTTTGAAGTGCTTCATTTTGTTAAATATTAAGCACTTTTGTCCCAGTTAATCAGGAACTTCTTAAGAGTATTTTACTAAAACAAGCAACCTGTTTAAATAACATCGATGTGTCATATGACCACTGTCAGTTGATCTATATAATACCATATTTAAATAATGAATATGAATAAAAACAATCAGATATGCTTGAAACAATCTAATAAAATATTTAATATTTTGCTGAATGCAGTTATAAAGCACTACTAATAGATATAATTTTCTTTAACCAAGGAATATGTGATGCAATTAAACACAATTGCAAATAGAATTCGCAGTACTCCAACTCGCTTCCCCAGTCTCCTCCCCTAATCCTATGATAAACCTGTTCTATGACAAAAGCAATTCTTAATATCTTTACATTGTTTAACATGTCTAGCCAATAAGTTTGTTAAAGCTCCATGTTTAATGTTATGCTAATTCTGTATATTCATTAATGCAGACATCAGTCAATTTCACTCACATTTTGTGACCAACAAGTTGTACTGATGGCTAGAGTGGTAGAAGACAAAAACACTGACAGTGCAAGGTTATAATGTCTTTCACACACATTTGACCAGCTATGACACAGACAGGGATTAAAGTGGAGGTGTCTCAATTTGCATAAAAAATAAATATACCTCAAGGTTGGTCAAACAGGACAATGCACTTGAACTTCTCCATGTTCAAATCAGCATAGGCAGAATCCCATATCACTTCCTTGTTAGCTCTAGTTCCTCCTCTATGACCTAGGAAACCCATACCATGTATTTAAACTTATTGGAAACAATCACCATCCAACCCAATACCATATTCATGGGTGGCTTTAATTACCCCACTATTAACTGGGAATCATACACGACACCAAATGTGCAGTTACAGAGATTTCTGGATTTTGTAAACAGAAACTCACTGGACCAGATTGTAAATGTACCAACCAGGGATGCAACCATACTGGATCTGGTCCTCACTAATATGTCTGCACACCCCTTAGTGTAATGTCTTTTCTGTTAAGCTCAGACCTCAAAATCATCTCCTTTGAACTAAAAATAAAACTTGGAACCTCAACTAACCCTGGAATATTCAAGAAATACTCTAAGGCTAACTTCCTGCTATTAAGTGATAATCTGGCAAAATTTCAAGCCCCCATAAACACTGCCGCCTACACAGAACTATTCACAGAAACCCTATACATGTGTATTAATAGCTGCATAGAGGCAGCTGTACCCACCAGGAAGACGTACAGGACTAACATAAAAAACAAGCCTCCCTGGTAGAATCACAACATCAATAGATAGTATAACAAAAGAAAGAAAATCATGGCAAAAAATTAGGAGGTGCAGCACCTAGCAGGATAAAAGTACTCTCATCAAACTAAACAAAGAACTCAGAGTGCAACACAGTCTACCAAAGCCAAATTTGAGGTAAAGTTGGCGTCCCAGTCCAAAGACAGCCACAAGGCATTCTTTAGCTATGTCTGCAACCTTAAAGGCGATATGCAATTATGTTTAGAGATGATGTTTATTGGAGCCACCTATACTGAGCCAGAAGATACAGCAAACCTACTGGCCAACAAATTAATTTCAAACTTTACATCTCTCTCTCTCCCACACAAACTTACTTCAGGAAATACCATTAAATATAACTCCTCTTGCTATCACTAGGGAGCAGGGCCTTAATGCTTTTTCTAAAACAAAGAACACTGCATCAGTGGGCCCAGACAATATCCCAGGATGCCTTTTAAATAGCATGAAACATAATCTGTCAGGCTCTTTGGCATTGCTATTTAACTTTAGCCTGCAAAGTAGGCTTTGTGCCTCATGAATGGAGAACAGCAATGGTCGTCCATCTGCACAAAAGTGGGCCATCTGCAGATCCTGGAAACTACAGACCCATAAGTCTCACTAGTCTCATATGCAAAGCCATGGAAAGAATTATCATGGAAATGGTCAGTAATGACATAGGAAACCTCTAGACATTGGACACAACCCAATTTGGTTTCATCACGGGCAGGTCATACCTACTCAACCTGGTGGACTTCTTTGAGAAGGTCACCAAAGCAATGGATGAGGGCGAAATGATTCACACTGCCTACCTTGACCTGGCCAAGGTATTTGACACAATGTCCCACTTGGGCATTATTGACAAACATAAGAGGTTAGGTACAAACCTTTATGTCACCAGGTGGGCATCCAGCTGGCTCACAGAAAGGTGTCAGGAAGTTAGAATTGGGGAGCCCACCTCTAAAAAGTGGCCAGTCACAAACAGAGTCCCTCAGGGATTGGTCCTGGGATTGCTCCTTTTTGATGTTTACTTGTCTCAAGTCACAGCCAATGTCAATGGCCTTTGGCTGACTAATTTTGCAGATAATTGCAAATTAGGATCTGTCATTGAATCTCCCACTGACACTAATGTTCTCCAGAAAGAGCTGACACAGACAAATAACTGGTGTCAGAGCCATGGACTAAAACTAAATGCCAAGAATGCTTAATGCTAACCTTCAGGAAGTCATCCACCCCTGGTTACTATCATTGACACCCTTAAGAGTTGACCCAGTGGTCAGGGATTTGGGGACACACATAGAAAGTAATCTAGCCTTTGACCATCACATGTCTACACTACTGAGGAAATCATTTTATGTTGTACAACTTATAAACAAAGGTTTGGCATCCAGGTCTAAGGAAGTCATGGTTCCACTGCATTTGGCATTCATCAAACCTATCATTGAATACAATGCCCTCTTTGGTATGTACCTAACCAGGCATATCCAACAATTTGAACATCCACAGAGGTTGCTCACTACTAAAAGAATACAGGGCATAAGTAACATGTCTTTTGCAGACTGCCTCAAGGCCCTATCCCTGTATTCTGTCTCCTACAGGCTGTTGAGGGAACATCTATGCCTGGCATACCAGACATTGTCCTACCCAACTGTAATGGACCTCCTGCATATCTGCAAAACAAACAGTACTAGAATTACCCATTCTAAAGACTCAGACCTTGCCTGTGATATAAATAGCACCTGCTAGAGAAGCAGATATGTATTCCAGAGACTACCCCTTCTCTGGAACAGGCTCCTCATCCATGTGAAGCAGAGTTCTTCCCTAACCCACTTCAAGTGTAACTTGGATAAATGGATGGGGAACAGGAAATTCATCCTTGGCTTTGCACCTATGTCTCTAATGAACATAGGCAACCTCTAAATGGTTCATCTCCCAAGCCCTTGCTTAGACTTATCAAGGGTACAAGAACTTTTCAGAGATTTGGGATGCATGGCTAGCCTTGTGGTCATTAGCCTAATAAAAGCCTTTTATCTAACTTGAAAATAAAGGAGACAAACAGGAACTGAGTCCTGTACATAGTAATCTGCTATTTCTGTTTATAGTGGTCCAAATGTACACTAGTTTTCAGTCCTTGATGATAGGACTGTCTTACAAGGAGTCCTAGTAAATAACATACAGAAAACAGAGAAGTGGTCTAATCTCAGTGATGTTTATATTAGACATACTTTCTGCAGAGGTTCTATGTACTATATGACATGCAAATCACTGTAAGTCGCTCATTAGCTTAAAATTATATACCCATATCTGATATATTGTTTTTATATAAAAACATATGGGAATTAACATAGATGGAATTACAGTTGTAACTTGAAATTAACCTTAACACTATATTATGCATGTCCTGAGTTACTTAAATCAAAAATGGAAACTTTAGTACATAGTGAAGAAAGATACTTTAAAAATACAGTTTTTTATTACTTACAGTAATTTTGAACTCTGTAACAATCCATCTCTCTCTCTCTTTCTGTGGTTTATTCAGTGATCTACAATAACTATACAATTTAAGATGATTGTTTATGCTTGATATTTGATATTCACTTTGGAACAGATCTTTCTGTACCACATATCTGACTGCAGCAGGCAATAGCCTCTCGGCAATTTTTGACTATCACAGCTTCCACTGTCTCTGTTTTCTTTCATCTTCACTTTAAATGCATTGTAAAAATATCTGCAATTTCTTACATGCAATGTGCCACCCTCTCCTTTAAACTATATAAGATCTTGGTTTAGCTGCCTGAACCGCAGTTTCATCTTTGGCTCCTGTACTTTCCTGTAGGATATTCATTGTCACTTTACTTACATCTTTTCCAGCATTTGTTTCACTTCATGTTGTTTCTAAAGCTTCAGTAACATAACCGAAGAAGGCAATCTGCTTTTCAACTTTCTATTTATAAACAATTCAGTTGTTAGGAGAAGATAAAGTCCTTGAAATGTTGTATTCGTGCATACAAGAACTATGAGATTGCAATTCTCATAACCCTTGTTATAGTTTTTTTTTTTAATTAAAATTTTCACCGCTTAGATAGCTTCCTCCACTTTTCCATTAAATTGAAGATAATTATGAATGGATACTATTATTTTATTTTTATTTAACATTTGTTTACTGGAAAGTCTGACTTGGAACAAAGCCAATTTTCAGGAGAGGCTTGGGGAGAAACACTCTAGACGCATGTCTTTGAAACATAGGAGGAAACTGGAGCACCTGGTGGGAACCCACACAAATGCAGGGAAGACATGCAGACTCCGCACAGAAGGCACTCCATCCAAGAACTGAACTGGAGAACCCCTTGCTGTGTGGTGACAACGCTACTTCTGCACCACTGTGCTGTCCTATATGCATGAATTCCTGAGTTTTATGTTTCAGATATGAGAACAATAAGTATCCTCTGTCTCAGAAATAGGGATTTTAATACACTAATCACATTTGCCCTCATTGTGCCCGTTCATTTGATCATTTCAGGGATCTTGGAATAACGGGCCATGCGTATGAGATACATGCTTCTCTGAACTGGAACAAATTTGTAATCACTCAAGTCCATGGACAATCTTAAACTGCATATGCTTTCATATCTTATTTAGCATTGTTCTTACCGTGTAAACTGCAGATGGCAAAACTCTGTATTTTGCATTTTATATGAGCTGACATTTTTTCCAAAAAAAATATATATCGCTCTTGTTCTTTATTTTCACTTTAGTATTCCCGTGTGTGACTCCAGCACTTTACATCTGTGTTTCTTTTTTTTTTTTTTTTTTTTTTGTTGATTAAGAACTCTTATTCTGTTAACTTTGAATATATGGACACAGTTTATTTCTGCCGTGAAAGTAAAACAAAGATGAATTTCTTTCCATATAGATGATTTTACTCAGGCAAGCCTTTCACTGTAACATCTTTCAGTACCTACTAATGGAATGATTTAACTTTTTCTTCTGCCACTGATAAATGTGTTATTACCCAAAGAAGCTCTAATTCTTCTTCTGACAAATCGTTAAGCTTTTCTGTTAAATTGCCTCTGCTCAGCATATCTGCTATGTGTAATTCCTTGCCTGGCCTTCTACCTGTAACTGTCACCTGTACCTGCTACCCGTACCTGACACCTGTATACCACTTTAAGATCATTCTTCGGTAGATTAAGTAGCATCCCCTTCAATACTGGAGAAGTCTTGTACACTTTCTGAATATGGATGTATGATCTGTTTTACCTGACTTTTTTTACTATAGAATATCTATAAACCTTTTCATATCCATACACTATTACTACAGTTCCTTATCCACTTAGACATAACTCTTCTATGGATCTGTAAAAGCTCTTGACTAACCTGTAGGCAACTGTTCTGCTCTAACAGAGGATCACAGCTTTGACTGACATCTATATGCAACACAACACATTTGCCCACATCGTATTACTTTGATACTGGTGCATCTGTAACTAGAGATTTCAGTATTATTTTTTTCTGTTCATATCTTCATTTCCAATGTATATATTACTCTTAATACCTCATTTGAAAGCATAGCCATATCAGAATATGGGGTACACCTTTGCAAGATAATGTGATATTTCAGGAAGCCGGTTTAATGCTACTTGTTTCCTGATCTTGGTATTTGTGGTATTACTCAAACATTTTCTGGACTGGTTTCAGTGCCTCTGATGACTGAGTTTTATTTCAATTTATCTTATTATTTTTATAACTAGGTAGCTGGTCTGGTCAGAGTATCTTTTTCAGCCAGAATCCACACATATGCAGTGTAACTATGCTATATAGTGTAATACACAAAACTTGAATTCTTTAACATTCATAGTATTTTACAATGGATTTATCAGAGAATTTTACAATAAGTCATAGTTCTGTGATGGAATGCAAATTTAGTTATGTATTCAGTCATGTCAAGCAAATGGATATATTTAATAAAAGGGAAGCAGTTTAATACATAATAACAATAAATGAATGCAGAAAGAAACTTTCCACACAATATTGATGCAGGTAATATATGTCAAAAATACAAAAGAAAAAATAGAAAAGAAAAGATGGAGGCTTCACTTTGGTCACAGTTGTGAGATCATGGAGCTGGGTCTACTAGAACTGCTCATAAGCTAGTACCTCTTGACACACCTGCTCGTCATCAGTTGATCTAAAATAAAAGTGGTCTAACTCCCAGCAGCATGCTCTCCCACTTCTATATTGCCCTGCCAATACCCAAACCTATAAGACTGCATAGCCCTATCAGGACCTGAACACCAACCCTGTAAGTCCCACCCAGTTCTCGACCCATGTCCTTCTTCCCTTACCACAGAACTCAACTCCTCTTCTCTAATCTTAAAGTCCCTGATCATTCCCTAAACCGAAAACTCTACCCCTTTCCCTAAACCTAAATTTTCCAATCACTCCCTAACCCCCCCCCCATGTGAAAAGACACTTCAGGCATTTTGTTTGTATGGAATGAAGTGTTTCTAGGAGTTGCTTAGGGTTTTATTGTTTTGCTGGACATGCTTGCATTTGCAAGGATTGTGATTACAAATGTAAAGCCATTGATGTACATTTGCAATCATTTTTATGAAGTTTTAGGCTATCCTGGGGATTTATGAATGCTACATCTGCAATCACTGCCAAGCCAGGACTGTTGGCCTTGCATATGTGATGAGCACCAATGCTAATCATTAATGCATATGGACAGGCCAATGTGTATGACATGGAGCCTGTCATCATGTCTTCAGTACAGGCCAGTGTGCATGACAAGGACATCATGTCTTCAGTACAGGCCAGTGTGCATGACAAGGAGCCTGTCAACATGCCTTCAGTACAGGCCAGTGTGCATGACCATGTTAAATCACCTCATGACCACACTGAAGTACAAGCAAATGGAGGTAAACATTTATTTATTATTTTATTTCCAGTTTGATTACTGGGGAAGTCCACTGGGCCCAGAGAGCCTGTTTTCAGGCCTAGGTAGAAAAGCTCCATAAGACAGAATACAGTAAAGATACAAGTCTATAAAAGTTACAGTTAAAAGAACAAGTTACAAATATATTAATTTGATACCAAGCATGAGCAACATGGTTCATTGTGATAGATCATATGGGTTATACTGTACAGATTCATTTAGATATACATTCATTCATTTAAAGTAAGGAAGCAATTTACATACATTCCTTTAAAGTAAGAGGCTATTTACAGTATTTACAAAGTTGAAATCATGTGGGGAATAGTTGTGGGAGTTACAGAGAGTTTAGGTACAATCTTAGGAAATAGCTATGGGAGTTATAGAGAGCTGAGGAACATAGGAGGAAAATACTCCCAGGGGCATTTACTTAAACAGAATTAAGTTGACAATGACAGTATATAAGTACTCCCAGTAATGGATGTGAAATAACACATGTACAAAGTTATATAATGAAATAACTGGCAAAAAACATATATCTATATACAGAGAGAGAGAGATGTGCAAAGAAAGGATAAATACCACTGATGGGTAGGGAGTAAAAGTTCTAGTAAAATAATAGAATCTTCAGAAATGATTCTGCCTGCACCTTTGATGAACTTGTCACCAATCTAAATGCTGCAGGTGGTCAGGATAGAACTTATGACATGGTACTCCACCAAGTCCCGATATGATCCGTGCTGGCACCCACAGAGCAAAGACTGTGGTGAGGGAATGAAGAGTAACAGGTGGTGGGCCATCTACAGAACCACCCCTTATGGAGACAGAGGAGTTCTTGGTCTCACTTAACACCAGTACCTCCTTCACAGAGTTCCACAGTGTGATGCTGAATAATGGGTCAGAGATGGATAGGTCCCAGCGAATTTCTACTGATGTTGTCCCAGGTATGTAGTCCTACTATCACTAGCAGATCCTGTTTTACTGTTTGTCACATTATAGTGTTTAAAGAACCTGCCTCCATTGTGTCTTATAAATACAGCTGGCATCCAGGTCAAACATCTGTCTGCACAAAGTACTGGCATGATTATACCCAGATATCATATATGTTTACAGTTGTACTGACATTAGTGGCATGTCTTGTTTGGTGCTTGGTCATACTTACACTTGAGATGTTTTCTTTTGGTATGTTTACAGGCAAAGCATTGACTTGTACCAGCACTGTGGAACTACCCCCGTATGATTTTGGAGGTTCATTAACCTCTTATGGTGATGATAATAATGATGATGATGATGATGGGAATGAGCAGGTACAATCAGAGGATGCAGGGTGTGTGTGGGACATAGCGATTGTGACATCCTTAGATCCCATCCTCAGACTACAGGCACACTGTCTTCTGAGAATGGACAGATTGATGGTGACAGTTTTCATTTCAGAAGTGTGTTGTCTCCAAGCAGACATATTAAATATGCCCCTGGCATTAAAGGAAGAAAGGATCCACACAGGGGCATTGATAACAATGCTCATCAGAAGTATGGTTACTGCCCTCTCACTGAGGTTGGTATGTCACTAACTACCACATACAGTGTGTTCAGTGTCATCATAGAGATGCAGTCAAGTTCCTTGAGAGCCTTAGAAGAGGTTGTGATGGTGATACACACTGTGTATGCTGACATACACTAGTGAGTTAACCATATGTGCGATTCACTAGATGGAATAAATCACAAATTGGAACATGCAAGGTCTGCTCTGGGTCATGTGACAGGAGCCAGGGGCTGTTTTCTCAACCACTTATCTAGAACATCCTTTGATGTAAGTTGACCTAGCCATGGACAAGTGAGATACTACTCTTGCTCTGCTAAACCATAAATTGCAACATCATTTTTGGATGTGTCTACCCCAAGTGCGGCCTTAGCCATGGTCATGGTCATTGTCATGTGGGGACATTCTCCAGCAGATGTTGGTCATGGTCAGGAAGCACACCAGCATCTAGCCAAAGTCATGGGACAGCTGGTGCAACTCCTGACAGATGGGGGCATGGACAGGAAGTTGAACCCATTAGGTAACAATGCAATGTTGCACCACAGCCTGAGACTTCATTTTTAAAGGGATACACACACACACACACACACACACACACACACACACACACACACACACACACACACACACACACACACACACACACACACACACACACACACACACACACACACACACACACACACACCACCAAACAAAGCCTGTAGCACATCCCACACATCCACTGTCACTGGCCATTCCCAGGATTTAGCCCCTCAAACTACTTCTGACACTTCAACAAGTGCATTTGGTATTATTATGTACTGCTAAGCTCCCACATACCCACAATTCCCTGGGAAAGGCATGGACTCCTGTACTCCCTTCAGCACCTGTTCAAATAATGTAAGCAGTGCCCTGTGCATTCTATATTGCTACTGAGTTGCCTATATCTCATGAACAGTGTGACCAGCCTATGTGTGGGCTAGCACACTCTGTTGTTTTTGTATGCAGTCAAAATGCAGAAATGTAGTGCTTATGTTTCCTTGTCTCTTGCATAGTTATGTACTTCCTTCTCTACCTTTGCAAATTATGATAACTGTGCCCTGCCCTTTGTACATTGTTACTTAGATGATTATGTCTAATGCACAGAGTGGCCAGCTTATGTATAAGTATAATGTAGCGTTTTTACTTACATCATTTTTTCCTGCATTGTACGTGCCCAACTATTGTTTAGTTATTTTGTAAAGCTGTGTGCAATCTGCTTCTTATTTGCTGCTTTGCTGGTGCCACAGTGTACTGTGCCTGGCTGCCCACATCTGACTGGCACTATCATCACCTGGTGCTGCCTCCTTCTTTGTCTACTTGCCTGTCTCAGCTGATGCTACCTGTATTGCTGGCAACTGTAGTCTCTGCATGAGGCCACCCTGCTGTAACTTCTCCCTAACTTAATATTTTGTGATATAGCACAAACGGTCAATATTTTTGCACACATGGTGGAGTCATACTGCAGGGCATCACCAGACTTATTCAGGCAACAGAACTACAACTTCAGCAGTCAAAACACACATTGTATGATGTTTCTAGCTTGAGCCAAAGCATGATTGTAACCATGTTCAATTTGGCTATGAGAATTTCTAATTGGTGCCATGAGTCAGGGGGTAGTGCATATCTGACATCACCCAGAAAGAGCTACTTTGGGAAGTCACCCATCGCATTGATAGAGGTCACATGTGTGTCATATGTGTGAGTTGTGAAATCTGCCTGGGCGGCCTGCACACACATTGTAGATGATACCCTGCGGAACTACAGATCACCTGACAGTTGAAGAAGTAAGAGCATTTGTAGTTCACTTACCATCTTCCCAGTTCACCAGGTGGGACTTTTATTTTATGTGGATATAGTCTATCACCCCCAGTACCTCAGGAATGTGGACAATAACATAAAACTTCCACATGGTGTTTGTTCTCTACTCTGGGCTATGTGGGAACTACAAAGGGTCCCCTTTAAGCTGAAGCATGGCATCAAGGAACTGAGGGAGTATACTCAAGGCAGATGTCTGAGATGCCCCCCTGTGTCCGCAGTGGGTTGCTGAAAGGTCCTGTAGCTAACATATGCAAAGCCAAACATACCTTTGTATTCACCAGGATGAGTTCTCCATGATTCCCATGAGGCTGCAGACCAGGCCAGCTCATGATCACAGTTACGTGTGTTGTATTTTGTAAACTGCACATATGTTGTGCATGGATGTTCATCACACAAATTTGCTTAGAGTGAAGTGGGGAATGTTTATGAATACTGACCAATATTTGTAGAAGTCAGTGTTGTGGGGCTATGACCCTATACTGAAGGGTGTATGCCTCCTGTAAAAACATTTCTTTATAGTGTGTTGCAGGATTTTGCACAGTGCTTTGTTAAAAGTATGATTTTATGTAATTTAGTTATTTGCAGTACAGTGTTTTTCATTTCAACAGTGGTAGGTATGATATTTCATTATAAGCCCATGAAATTGTACATTTTTTCTAAAGACCAACAACTAACACTCAGTGGAGAAATAATTTGAACAGGTTGTAGAATTTAACACATTCATGGTTTAATAGCAACACTTCACTGATAATGGATGAAGTCTTGTTATTAAAAGACAAAAAGCACTAAATACTGACACATGGTTCAGTGAATTCTCCACTGTGTGCTGGTGTTTTAATTTTTTTTCAAATGGGACATACCTAGATTTGAGCAAAGTTTTTTTGCTTTTTGTAAAAAAGAACAATGGGATTTCACAGCACATTGTGACAAATGAGGACAATTAAAAATGTGTGATATTGAAAGAAATGGCTGCAGAGAGGTATGGAAGCTACCTCATTAATGAAAAAAGACAAACTTGATACAAGAAATAGTAAGAAAGATAAAAAAAATAAAGATCAAACAAGACAAAAATAATAATGTAGACTGTAACGAAAGGAGGTACTTCCAGCACAGCTAGCTGGAATTTTATAGATAATTATATTTCATTTTGTGAATATCAAACTAATCTATACAAGATGCTTGTGTTAAAAATGCATTAGAACTATACGTCATGTGTATATCAAACTGCTTTGTACAGAAGTCTGTGTTGAAAAGATATTTGTAAAGTGTTGCCTTTAAAATGTATCCACAGTGTGCCCTACTGGAAGTGAACAAAAATGCACATGCACTATTGTAACTGTTTAAATGCATATATTTTAATAGTGGAAACTAGAATACAGGAGGTTAACCTCAGTCCAGCAAACTTTAGAAAAATAGCTGAAATTAAATTACTTTATAGGCTACACCATAAAGATGTTTCAATGCAGCAAAAACACAAAGTCTGTACTCAGAAACTTTCTATATCGTCTTTAGGGTAAACTAATTGCAACTCTGAAAGCATGAAGGAATGCAATTGTTTTATGACTTCCAGCATCTGCCAAAGATCTCAGCAAATACCCTTGTATGAGTATTTTTAGAAGTAGATGCTAACTACTGCCAGCTTCAGCAATGGGGGTTTTGCCTGGGAACTAGAAGTCAGATGACAAGAAGTGACATCATTTTGCAAGCTATCACAGTAGTAATATTTTAGATATTATTTTAAGACGTCTCTTAGTGAGACAGAGCATTCTGCATTGTGTTTTGGACCTGACAACAAGAACCATTCACCATATCTCCCTTTCTCTATAATAAGTAAGTAGGGAATAATATAATTCTCTTAGATACAGTCAGGAATATAGCAAAGTTTAGCTTAGATTTTGTTTTTCTTTATTTGTTTGAGACTGTCCTTCAATGTTGTTTTAAATATTTCCTGTGATTTTGAACTCTGATGGCACTGTGAATATATACTGAGTATTTTCTTGTTCTTTTATTATTTATTATTAAATATATTTAAACCTTTCATTGTGGCTGATCTGTGTAAAGATATTTAAGTTTTGAGAGTACTTGCATATTTATTTGGTGATGCTGTGTGGACCACTCCTAACAGCCTTGCTCTTGGTCAAACTACTATTTGTATTTATGTTAATATCACACAGTAAAATCGAACACTCTTTGTTAAGGGACCTAAAGTAGCTGATACGTAGTGACTGGTGGCAGTGGTAACTACCTTATAGTCTGGGCAGAATTGGACAGAGCTAGTAAACCTATGCCAGCCTTTCCCACATATGTGTGTATGTAAATCAAACCTCAAATAGTGTGTTTGTGTTTCTCAGCTACTTGGAAGGGACACAAAGCACTGGTTGGACAGAGAAGGTGCTTGAGGTCTCAGCTTGGTCACTCAGCCGAGATCTCAATTTTTATAGCTGTGCCAGTGGGGAGTCTTGTTGGGGATTGGGAGAAAGAGGGAGAAATCAACATTGGACTGACTGTGTTCTATATTGTGATGTTAAGGGAAATTGCACTTGGTGCAGAGAGCTGCATCTGGAAATACTGTGTGTGTACCTGTTATCCTCCCAGTGAACATCCCCCACTGTTGCCAGTGGTGAGGATTAAGGCTCCTTGATTACTAAATGGCAGTGGTGGGTCATCACATAGACTACACAATTTTCTGCAATTGTAATGGAAATTATATTTAATGGACTTGAGAAAATAAATGATATTGTAGGAGGAAAAATAATGTATTTGTCTTTGTTGACTGAGAATTCTCAGTGGAGGCTTGAGGAAAAAGCTCCAGTAGATACATTTAAGGTATTCATGACAATTTTTTTTTTTTCAAAAATGCATTACATAGATAGTTATTAAGAAATCTAGATATAAACAGGTAATTGTTTTGTAGTAACACTATACAAAAATAAAACAGGTATTTTTTTCTGGGTTCACACTATTTATGATATTGAATTCCAAGCAGAAAACATTTAGTATGCAGACAGTTCTTGTGGAATATATTTGACAAGCAGAAAAAACAATAAAAGAATAAGTAAAATAAAAAGAAAGTAAAAAGAAGAAAAAGGCAGGGCAAGAGAATACTTGTTGAGATTAAAAATATATTTTAATACAAATAAAATTAAATTATTTAAAATATATTAAGGGTTGTCAGAATGAGTTAGAAAACTGGGACTGTATGTTTCATACAAAATTAAAAATTTCTAAGGGAACACAAGAGAGTTTGACTGTGGATTTCTTAGACATGGACAGTAGTTTTTGTTTTTTGACAAAAATGAATGTGTGGACATTATAAGCTTCTTACAGAAGCATATGTTATTTGATGTGGCAAATGTTTTTGAGCTAAGTCTAGGATGAACATTAGAAGAGTATGTTCCAACAGGACCAGAAGGACAGCTGCAACTGCTCTGCTAAATAGGTTGGATATCCTATGAAGTTTGAGTAAAAGGAAGATTGTCTAAGGGGTGACTTTAACTGTGATTACATAGAAAAGTTGGAGGAGAAAGAATGTGGAGGACAATGATCTAAGGCTAGTAAAAGATATTGTTTTGATAATCTAAGAATTATGAGTAGAGAGGAATTTGCTTATTTTGAGGGAGATTTAAGCAGTCAAATATATTTTCTTTTGGCAATAAGACAATTATATTTTGAAGCTAGTAGCATATTGGGGATTTTTTTTCTGACCCCAGTCCCTTAATCCCTCCCCCCTATCTTCTCAAAAAATAAATAAAATAAACATATAAAACACTGACAAGTTAGATTTATGTGAAAATAAAACAGAGTTTCTAACAATGAATATCATAAGTAGAAATAAATAATGTATGCACTTTCTAGAAAACCACATTGCATATTCACATGACTGAAACATGGCAACATTAACTACCTAAACACTACATCCAAATGCCATTAAATTCATAAAAATCCCATTTCATTTTTAAGTCAGTATTTCTTTAATGATCTTCCTTTATCATAACTGTTTCATTCAGTCACAGACTTTTATCAGCCTTCAGTATGAGCTGCCATAATGTCCCCTAGAGTCAAACCTGTTCTTATAATTGCTTCCCCTTGAATCAAGACACAGTTGCTATAAAACATAAACATACAATTTATTCCAAGAGCTGCATTTTATAGTGGGCTTACATAAAGCATTATTTTCATTTATGTTCCTAAATGGCATAATCATATCTCTTAACCTGTTAGTAAAAGAAAATTGGACATTGCCTAAAATAATTGGAGGTGGGGGTGGAGACAGGACAATGCCCCCCAAAATAGGGACAGATTTTAAACATTGCTCTTATACATTTGTAAAGTTGCTAGGCTGACAGCATTTTTATTAACATGCATTTTCTGAAGGACATGAAGTCTAAAATTTAAATGAATGTCATTATTTAGTTACTTCATTCTCCAGAAAACCACAAATTTAGTGAGGAACAGACAAAACGGCAAAAATCTGGATATTCTGTGAAACCTGGACAGTTGGGAGATATGGGCGTAATAGAGATTGCTAACTGATTTTGGCAATCTTCTTATATTTACCCAACACAACACATTGGCAACCTTCAAACACTGGACCCCACCCAGTTTGGGTTCGCGAAGGGCCGATCTTGTCTCCTGAACCTGATTGACTTCTTCGAATCAGTCTCCAGAGCCATGGACAAGGGTAAGGTGGTCCACACAGCCTATCCAGACCTTACCAAGGCCTTTGACACCATCCCCCACTCTGGAATCATAGATAAACTTACTAAGCTGGGCATTAATCCCTATATCACCCAATGGGTTGCTAACTGGCTTACTGATAGAACCCACACTGTAAAAGTAGCCGACTCAAAATCCAGCTCCAGATAAGTGACAAGTGGAGTACCTCAGGGTTCAGTCCTGGGAACGCTCTTGTTTGGCATCTACTTCTCTGAAGTACAGGCCAACATTAAGGGGCTCTGGCTAACAAAGTTTGCAGATGACTGCAAACTGGGAGCCATTATTGAATCCCCAAATGATGTGGATAATCTACAAAAGGGCCTTACAGAAACAGGTGCTTGGAGCCAGAGCCATGGGCTCAAGCTAAATGCCAAGAAATGTATATTTATCCGCTTTGGGAAAAAAACATATACCCATGAATTACCATATAGGTGTCAGTACACTAAACACCGAAAGTGTGATAAGAGACTTAGGGACACAGGTGGACAGTGGTCTCACCTTTGATAACCACATTGCCACAATAGTCAGGAAATCCTTCTATGTGGCACACCTCATCACTAAGGGCTTTTCGTACAGAAAAAAGGAGGCCATTGTCCTACTGTACTCATCCCTCATTAGACCCATTATCGAATACAATGCCCCGTTTGGTATGTACCTCTCAAGACATCTGCAACAACTGGAATGGCCACAGAAATGCCTCACTAAAAGAATCACAGGCCTAAAGCAGATGCCCTATGCTGACTGCCTTAAAAAACTCCAGCTATACTCTGTCGCATATCGTCTACTCAGAGGTGATCTCTGCTTAACATACAAGGCCATGTCAAACCCAGAGCTGTTGGACATGCTACACTTAAAGAAATCACAATCCCTCAGAGCCACACGCTCCATGGATCTAAACCTTGTCATCACAATAAACAAAACATGCTGGAGGGATAGGTTCCTGATCCAGAGACTCCCCAGACTCTGGAATAGATTGCCCATACATGTCAAGCAGAGTGCTTCTTTGGCCCTCTTCAAAAGGAACCTTGACGATTGGATTGGAGAAAGGAAATTCACCATGGGGATCACATCAGTTGCCCTGCTAGACAGGGGTCCAGGGAAGTAAATAGTGTGCGAAGAAATAGCCAGTGAATTGTTATGGCTAGGCTTTTATAGGCCCTAGGGCTTATGAACCTATGAACCTATGTTGACAATGTGAGCATAATGGTATATAAACTACCATTTAGAATTACCTGTAAAACTGGAAGAGATATAACTAGTCTTAATAAAATGTAGTCGATCAACATGAGAAGTATCTAAAATATGTCTTCAAATAGAATAGTCCTTACACTTATAAGTAAGGGCAACAGGACTATTAACAACAGCAAAATCATTCTGTAAAATACTTTTTAAGCAATTAGCTTTTTTGTATGCAAAACTCCTCTATTGTCCCATTGTATTAGCCAAATGTGAATTACCCAGTAAAAACCTTTCAGTTCTGAATTAGCTCAGGCTATTTGTTTTGTACTCTCCTAGGGGATCACATGTGTGATCTTTATGGTTCTGAAATTAACTTGACAAGCAGTCCCTTGTACTGAATGCATTATTGCAGTTTGGTTTGCACATAGATACATTGTGTTTAACTCTGCGACAACTATTAGCAATGTTGTACAAAGTCGTAAATTAACAACTACTGAAATAAAGTGCATGCCTGAAAAAATCATTGTTATTGTCACTGTTTGATTATAACTTTATGTTTATTATGTTTTTGTATGAAAAGGAGGATATACAATTGTTGTACGATGCAGTATTGCATTTTACAGGTGGTACCCATCAAAAATATTCTTGTATTTTGCTAATTTTAGTACAGCAACAATCTTTAAAAATGGGATTAGCATACGTTGGTGTTATTTTATTTATAATGTAAAGTCTTAGCTGATTGTATTCTATATGAAAGGAATAAGCCATTATAAACCATGTAATGATTTCTGTTATTTTAAAAGGATAAATAACTGGCACATTTGTATAAAAGAAAATTACCCTTGGGAAATGTCCTTATGTTCAAAAAGGAAAACCCACAACTCAGTTTACTGAATTGTTACTTTGACTGCATATTTATTTAAATAGATATTAACTGATGCAAATAGGTTTGCTATAAAGAAATATGTTATAGTCTTTTATCTGATGTGTACTATTTGTGGTTGCCACTAATTTGTGTTTATTTGATTTCTGATATTTATTATTGGATTTCTTATATGCAGGCATATTTTCTAATGAAATTTCCAAGTAAGTAAAACAACCATGGCTCTGAGGCATAGCAGAATGAAGCTCTATGAACCACATGACCCAAGTTAGACTAACATCTCTGTTAGTGGAAGAACCAGACACAAAGGTGGTACATATACTAGCTTACCCATCCAAGGGGCAGGGAATGGTGATCATGGTTATCCAAACTGCTATTATGCAAATGGGGCTCACATGGCAACAGTAGCCATAAGACTGGAGGATGTGGACTTGGTGTTCCAAATAGGGTATGCTAGCCATTGCAGTCACAAGTGTGGCTCAGAGCACCCACTCCTGCAAAGTTGCAGGCACTCACACCAACCACACAAAACCCTTGATTGCTACTTGCATAATGGCATCTAAGGAAGAGACAACTGCAACATTATCAATATCAAAACCTTATAAAACATGTATATCCTGAAGGGAGACTCATTTTGTTAACAAGGAATACATTCAATAAAAAAGTATATACAACAAATCTAAACTTATAAATATGAAGTATGCTTCTGACATTGAAAATGGGTTTTGTCCTGTAAAGGGGAACAATACGAAGCAGCTCTTTTTCATTCACTTAGAAATAGAAAATGGTTATGTGGAAGCAATGCATGATGGAATGGGTAAACTGATGTTTGATTTAGAAAGGAAGCTGTGACTAGTAGTAAACTGCTCAAAGGGGTAGTGGGGTAGAATGAATGAGAATGGAAAAATAAGTGAATAATTGGTTTACTATTAAAAGGTCGAACGGCACTCCTTCGACTGTACTATAGTCGACAACGGAAGGTCGTAAATGTCGAATGTCGAAGTCAAACAATCAATCTAGGAATGGTGTTAACATGGGTTGAGGTAGATGTTCATATTATTCTGAACTACAAACATCTCCCCTACCTCGACCCATGTTGAAACCCATTCCTAGATTGTTTTTTTTGAGTTCGCGATTATCAGTTTCGACCTTCCGTTGTCGACTATATGACAGTCGAAGGAGTGCCGTTCGACCTTGTAATAGTAAACCGAATAATTACCTGTGTGTAATATCTTTGCCTTTAAAGACAGAGAAAAGTCTGAGATGGACATTACAACGGAGGACTAAAATGCATTAAGGCATGTCAGTATAACGGGTGTACCATGTGACCATGGGCTGGAAAACACTTATTACATGACTTTAAAAGTCTGGCAATTGTAGACATTTACTAATGCCTTGAATGCATTATTTGAGGATTGTAATATATTGGATAAACATATATATGTTAGTATACTACAGTTTGTATGCAAATGGACCAAAAAATCAGGAACACTATCATTACTAATTGCAGATTGCAAGACATTGACAGTGTTTTTGATGATAATTAATACATTTTTGACAAACTGACAATAATCTAACACATCAAAGTGATCCCAATTACAACACAAACAAACAAACAAACAACAAAAACAGCCTCTTTGAATGCATACATATTTATTTCTAAGAATTTTAGTTTAAAGAGATTTACAGAGAAGCTCTGAAAGGATAAATTGTAAATAACACTGCCAACTAAATATAATCCAATCAGGCATAAGCATTGTTATCAGTCATTAATTATATGTACAGATAAGATACACTTACATCTACAAATATGTACTGAATAATCTTTGGTAATATTCTGTTAAAATAAAGTTGCATTCTATTCAATAGCATAAATAAAAAAGCAAGACACCAAGAGAGAAGGGTGCAGAAAAAGGAACCCTTTCTTCTTTAAAACAGTACTTAAATAAAGCTACCCAAGTGGACTTTTCTGCTATTAATTTATCTAAATTGGTGTTGACCACATCAAGTGTATCAGTTTTCCAAAAAGGCTTAAAATATTCCCACCAGTAAAGCTAGATGTGAACAGGTGTTTTTAAAGTTAGATAATTTTATGAAAAATGCCACTGAAGTATTTTATGACATGAAATGTGATAATGTTAATGATAGAGTATTGCATAATGTAAACAATATTTCAAGCAATTCTCATGCTGTTTTTTCACTACAAAATGAGTCTCCTTTCAGGATATACATGTTTTACAAGGTTTTGATATTGATAATGTTGCATTTGGTGGAAGTACCACTAAGGATGCTTCGGAGGGGCTGTTGTTTTCAGAGGAACATTTGAGTTCATAGCAGTTGTAGGACTGTGTTTTTACATATAAAAACAAACTTTATAACAAGCTGTATGAGGGTTTTTGTGGTAGGAAATATGACAGAGAATTAGGATAGGTGAAATGTGTTGTGGAAAAAAAAACAGGCTATAATTTAAACTGAACACTGCAGTATTTGGAAGAAACAAAGGTATACAATAGAATCATAAGATATTGTGGTAGATTTTGAGGGCATATAATGTTGGAGATAGATGTCTTTAGGAGAAGTCTGAAGAAAAGATATGAGAACTGATATTTAAGGCCATTTGTGAACTGATGCATAACTAGAGATATCATTTTGAGGAAGGAAGTGATGCAAGGAAGCACATTAAACTCGTTTGGCATTGCATAGATTAAATAGTTAAAAGGTGAAAGGGTGCTGTGAGAATGGTAGGGAGAATGAAGAGGGGGAAGAACACTTCCAGATGTTTTATCATATGCAGATG
The DNA here is from genome assembly GCF_019279795.1 of Protopterus annectens. Taxonomy (NCBI): domain Eukaryota; kingdom Metazoa; phylum Chordata; order Ceratodontiformes; family Protopteridae; genus Protopterus; species Protopterus annectens. Next base: position 543,662,811 of record NC_056748.1, on the reverse strand, counting down.
ATATTGTTTCAGACTAATATTGTTTCATATGTGAAGATAGACTACGTTGTTAAACAGTGCACCGAACGGGAAGAGGTGGGGTAAAGATTGGGTTCACAGTGAATAAGGAAAAGTAAAGAGGCTTTGGAGAGCAAGTAGTGAGAGAGAGCATTTTCTATGGAAATATTAATATCCTCGAGAAAGAACTTGTGACTGAACAGGCAACTTGTAATAGATGAAAAGTAATTCTAGAGAAAATGGAAAATATATTTTACGTAGACAATATAGATGCTTCAAGAAACAAGTATACATGTATAAGGACATGCTGATAATTTTAGTATTTTACTGGATCAAAGGACACGTTTCCAGAAAACACAGGAGTGAACTTGCAAGGAATTTTCTATTCACTTTTTTGGGAAAACAGAGTCAATCTTGTAAAATGGAAATTTTGCATTGGAAATTACTAAAGCACAATTTAATAGGATCCAGCTGAGAAATTATGGATGAATGAAGCAACATATAATGAAGTGGTATAAAAATAAGCAAGATAACCAGATGAAGAAAGGGTGGTAGATGAGTATATATATTAAAAACTTCTAAAGAAAAATGTAATATAATTAAAAAAGATTAAAGTGTGGTAGTCACACAGAGATTTCTCAAGAAAGTAACAGTTTTAGTACAATGTTATATTGCAGAATTTCTTAGTTGAACCAGAGTAGGTTGACTTAGGAAAGCAAGTGCATAAATTTACTTTAACATGTCCCAATGTTTTCATGTACAAGCTAATAAAACGTAAAAAAAAGTGTGGGGGTTGAGCATGCATTTACTTTAACATGTCCCAGTGAGTTCATGTACAAGCTAATAAAAAGTAAAAAAAAGTGTGGGGGGAGGGCATGCATTTACTTTAACATATCCCAATGTGTTCATGTACAAGCTAATAAAAAGTAAAAAAAAAGTGTGGGGGGGGTGAGCATGCATTTAATTTAACATGTCCCAATGAGTTCATGTATAAGCTAATAAAAAGTAAAAAAAAGTGTGGGGGGTGAGCATGCATTTACTTTAACATGTCCCAATGTGTTCATGTACAAGCTAATAAAAAGCAAAAAAAGTGTGTAGGGAGGGCATGCATTTACTTTAACATGTCCCAGTGAGTTCATGTACAAGCTAATAAAAAGTAAAAAAAAGTGTGGGGGGAGGGCATGCATTTACTTTAACATATCCCAATGTGTTCATGTACAAGCTAATAAAAAGTAAAAAAAAAGTGTGGGGGGGGGGGTGAGCATGCATTTAATTTAACATGTCCCAATGTGTTCATGTACAAGCTAATAAAAAGTAAAAAAAAGTGTGTGGGGAGGGCATGCATTTACTTTAACATGTCCCAATGCGTTCATGTACAAGCTAATAAAAAGTAAAAAAAAAGTGTGGGGGGAGGGCATGTATTTACTTTAACATGTCCCAATGTGTTCATGTACAAGCTAATAAAAAGTAAAAAAAAGTGTGGGAGGAGGGCATGCATTTACTTTAACATGTCCCAATGTGTTCATGTACAAGCTAATAAAAAAAAAAAGTGTGTGTGTGTGTGGGGGGGGGGCAGCCTGGCTAGCCCAAAAGAGTATGGCTGCTTAAATTCTGAACTATGCCATGGCAGAAAAATTACAGTTTTGATATGTAAGAGATCTGAGACAAGAGAAAGCTGAGATTACCAGAATGGGAGATGTTAAAGCTTCAGAATCAGCAGTCTTGTTGGAAGATTTTAAAAATGTTTCCCTGGATGAGAAACTTTAAATTTTTTTTAACACGCGTTGCTGGTGGTAGAAGTTGAAATATACCACATAGCAGCCGAACAACAACACCAGAGGCTTAAGGATCTAGAAGAAAAGTTGGAGAATTGTCTATTATGCATTGTACATATTGAAGGGGATCAGGACTCAATAAAAAAGTTACTGTCAGATGGCCAGGCAGATTTGTTTAAGCATTTTGATAAACTTGATGAATTGCAGAACCACTCTCTGTGGGTAAGTCTCTAAGTCAAAGGAGTGCCAGAGACAGAGTGTGACAATCAGCTAAGACCATGGATTGAGTGAGTTCTATGGGAAGCACTACAAATCCCAGGTCACATTGACCCAGCCATTGGGAGACTCCATAGAGTGGGGAATAACAAAGTAGGCTTCACAGCAACTCCAAGGCATGCATCAGCTGTGATACATTTTGTACATGCCACAGATTGAAGTATCTACAATAGTAGTAAGCATCGAGGACTAGTCTGGGGTAATTCAACACTTTTTTTTACGGCTGACTATTAACAGAACCTGTTTGGCATTAGGCAGCAAATGCTCAGATGTAAAAAGGAATTCGCAGGGTTAGGCATCCAAGCATTTTTGCTATACCCAGACATTTTAGCTATTGTATATGAAGGAAAGTAGGTGTTCCTTCACAGAGTAGAGGAAGCAAAGGTTTTCTTAAAAAAGTGAGAAAGTAGTATGGTCTGCTAGCATGGGGAGGACTGGCAAAACATCTGTCTGAAAAAGAGATGGAACGACATTTGAGAGGAGGAGGCCATCTAGAATACAATTGTCAATGAAAAAGATGTTAATCACTAAAACATCTCCTTCACCTAGTGCTTAAAGGCTGGAGCAACAAAATAGGGCAGCAGAGGGGAAGAACTCTAGATATCTACAGAAAAGGAAGTTTTTGGAGTCTGGCAAACTAATAGAGGCACGAGGTAAAAGGCCAATAGGGAGTCAAGCAAATGAGGTTTGTGTCAACAGCGTGGCAGTAACAATGGCAGGGAGTGGATTGGAGGAAGGATCAAAAGAGGCAGCAGGCACAATATGAGTATCCTGGGGTCTTCACCTGCAAAATCTAGTGCTATCAGTAGCAGACCATGCGCTGAGATGTTCTGCAACTCTTCAGACTCATGGGATGAATGCTGTTAGTCTGCTAAAGGCCTAACTGGGTTGGATAAAAGAAGGATGGCCAAAGATCCAAATGATGTCTCCTAAGCCATATTTCTGAGAATGAATGACTATGAGTCCTGCCTGTTAACTTGGACATACCATGATGTTTTTGTAGGTATATAAGACTGAACTTTATGCTCTAATCAGTCTGTACTTTCCAAGGAAGTACGATGTGTTCTTTTTTTTTTCGTTAATCATAGTAACAGGAAGTGCAGATGTCAGGCACTGAACTTGCAATGTTAAATCACATACCAGCTTTCTTTGTGGTTCCTGACTGAAAAGACTGTGGGCATGGTCAGTGAGGCGTGGGCAGGTATGCAGCATTGTTGATACTGCGCAGACTATGTGTTCATGTATTTGGACATACTTAAGGTTAATAAGTATGTTACACATTTGATAGGAACTCTGAGTCATGATAACAACTTTAATGTTATTTCAATTTATCTTGTTAATGATTTAGTTTAATTTTCTTTCTATGTTATCAGGATAATGAAATATCAATCAATTGATATGTTAGACACTGGTCTAGTCTCATAGGTTCATAGGTGTATACTAGGCTAATGGCCCTGGGGCCTTTGCAAGCCTAGCAATAGGGTTACCCTGGCATAGTGCCACCCGACCCACTGAACATTTGTAACTAAAAAAGCAGTACATGCAATTTTTAACAATCTAATATGAGACACAGGTTTATAGGTACTTACTAGGCTGGTGATCTGTAAGATCTTAAGTGGCCTAACCTTACCTTCTAAAGGTACATTTTAACACTTATATTTTATGTGCAAATAACTAAGAGGCAGGCAGAACAAAGATATGTTGGGACATGTACTTGTTACCCCCATTTATGAGAGGCATGGGTGCTAAACCATGTGTGAATTTGTGGCTTCCCATCAAGTCATCTAAAATTACATTTGATTAGAGATAGAGAAGTACTTTGCTTTATGTGGAAGGGAAAACATTTCCATAGAAGTAGTATTCTCTGTGATACATAACTATTCTTCAATCCTTACCTATTTATGTTGCAAAGGTGATTGAACTCCCTTAAGTGGTTGTTTATGCTATCACTGGACTTGCAAATGTGTAATAGGTCTGACAGGATAGGGTCTGCTGAGGCTATATACAAAAGACAGATGTCAATTCTTAGCCTGTATGACACTGAGTATTATTTATATATTACTACTGTAAAGATATGTGAAGGCTGCCAGGCTAGCTAGATAGAATTTTGTCAATAATTCTATGTCATTGTAAATATGAATATAATCCACAGGCTTGTCCTCTTAAATGAAAGAAAATTGTGCTTAATGTTGAATTTCAAAAATATAACCACAGTGCACTCTTCTGGAAGAAAGCTTATAAGTCAAGCATTGTATGACTGATCTCAAAGCTCGGAGACATAATGTCTGGACTGAGGGATTCCTTCTATTGTATGAGACCAGAGTTAATGATAGATTTTAGATATATAATGTCTTTTACTGCTGTAGTTTCCTGGCCAGGTGCAAGATCAAAGAAATGTTGAAACTCTGAGTTTCTGTTAGCCTGTGAACCAGAGAAGAATGATGTACTCTAAAATGAGTTAGCAGTGATGTATTACCAATTTAAGAGTGCTCAGAGAAAAATAAAGTATTTTGGATTTTGTCTGAAGAACTGACCACTCACCAGTACACTGCATTTGCTCTATATGTAAGTTTCTTTAGAACTGCAATTGCTCTTAGAGTTAGATAGGAATTGAATTAGATTTAGTCTAGCTGTTTCTTATATTTATGTCAGACTATTCTACAGTATTATTTTAAGAATTTTCCTGTGATTTCTTAACTCTTGACTAGCACTGTATTGAATTGAGAAGATCTGTCTTGTGTTTTTATTATTTATTATTAAATATTTTTAAACCTTTCAATTGTGGCTGTTTTGTGTAGAGTTAATTTAAGCTCTAGAGTACATTGCATATATATATATATATATATATATATATATATATATATATATATATATATATATATATATATATATAGTGATACTGTATCAAGCCACTCCAAATAAGCCTTGCTGTTTGTCACACTTACTAATTAGATATTAATATTGCATAGTAATAATTGAACACCCTTTGTTAAGGGCCTTTTTAGTAGCTGATAAGAGTAGTTGGTGGCAGTGTTTACTACCCTATAGACTGGCAGGAGGGGGCATAGCTGAAGAACCTGTGCCAGCCTTTCCCAGGAGTGTCTTTGTGTTTGAATATAAACCAAATCTCAAAGTGTGTGTGTGTCAGTTACTTGGGCAGGGACACAAAGCACTGGTTGGACAGAGAGGGCACTGAATGTTTTGGCTTGACTACTTGGCTGAGATCTGTACCCTATAGGTGAGCCAGTGGGGAGTCTTATTGGGGAACTGGAGAGAAAGGGAGAAACCAGCCCCAGACTGACTGTGATCTCTGTGTGCTCTTAAGGGAAATTGTACCTTACTGTGTGTGTATTTGTTATCCTTCCCAATGTGGATGCCCCTCACTGGTGTTAGTGGTGAGGATTGAGGCTCCTTGATTACTGGGACAGTGCACAGGCATCACAATTACCTTTCCACATCTCTTTTAAAACAGCATGAATGTGAGCAAATCACAAATCTGGTTATATAAAAGCTAGGATATAATCTTGGTAGAAAATTGAGCAAAAATATCTATTGGTAAAATTGTGTTGAATCTATTTATAAATAATGTATTAGTTATATTTAATATTTGTATTCTCAGAAAGTTTGGTTTTAGTTGTACTTAGGTGGCTGATATTTGTATGGTTGTTTATAAAATGTTAAGAGAGCATTCAATTAAACAGTTAAAAAACACTGGCATCAACATCATCACAGTAAATAGATATGCAATAATATCTAGTAAAATAGTCATTAAAGGGGAAGTAGCATACCTCCGAGGGGTGTTGTGAGGCTCAATGCATGTGATCAGATTACCATAATCTGTTCTCCTTAACTTTCTCTGCAATTGGGCCTACTTTGGCTTCTGCTCTGATGTCATCATTTGTACATCTATCACACAGTCTTCATCCTATTCTGTGCCATACAGATGCACTGCTCACACCATTGGTTTGTGCACTTTACTTTTCATCTTCTTTTGCAATATTCCTGGCACACTGTGCCAGTTAACTGAGGTACCACTGATTCAAGTTTTGACTTCCACTTTCAGACTTCCCTTTTCTCTCCAAGATACTTGAAGCTGTTGTGTGCAAGAAAGCAGAAGATGGTTTTCTAATGAACTTTTGAGAGACACAAGATGAAGCCAAGAGGAAATGAGAATGTGCAGCCAAAAGACTAATGTCCTGCACGAGAGAGGATCTGCAACAGTCACATATAACGACTGAGAAAGGTAGGAGAGTAACTCTGAATCAAGAGAGCTGCTGACACCATACAACACCTGATTTTCCCTTCTTCTGATTTCTCCCATTTGGTGCCATAACAACTGTTTGGTCTGAATTCAGTTTCAACCCGTGTGCCTTCTGTTTTACATTCTAGTATCATTTGCTGTTAAAAATAATATAAACCTTAGTAAAGCTGGGTAAATTATTATAAATATAAAAACTTATTCTTATATAAAGAAATCCCAATCCCTCCGAGCTACACACTCTGGGGACCTAAACCTTGTCACCACAATAAAAAGAACATGTCAGAGGGATAGATTCCTGTCCCAGAGACTTCCCATACTCTTGAATAAACTACCTATCTATATCAAACAAAGCTCCTCATTAGCACTCTTCAAGAAAAATCTTGATGATTGGATGGGAAATAGGAAATTCACCCCGGAGATCACCTCTGTGGCTCTGCCCGAAAATAATTTTCTTGGGTGGCAAAAGCCAGGGTACCTTTTTGGCTGGGCTTGTATAGGCCCCAGGGCCGATAGCCTAGTACCTACCTATGAACCTATGAACTTATAAAAAGAATGAAGCATGTGATTAAAGTGAGCATCCCAACATGCTTTTTGTTCTTAGAAAAAACATCACCCCTTTGCCTGAAAAACAGTCTTCCATTGAAGCTTTCTTATTCTGACAATACTTTAGATGCCTATGAGTAGGGAGTACCATTCTGCCTGGTGTTTTGTTTTGTTTTTATTTTTATTTTTTATTTTTTGCTATTTCGTAATGATTTACAGAACTGCCATTGGGTACTGTTTCCCAACATGCCAGTTGCGTGTTAGCACATGTATAGAGCCATACTTTCCCATACAGGGCACGGCATGAATCTTAGACCAGTGTGTTCAGAAAGCAGATATGCCCTGAATGCAATGCCAGCCTATGATTTCGAAAGCAGTCAAGACAAAATCCTGGGCATACATATAATGACTTGTAACACAGAGCTCAGAATACAATTAAATATTCCAAGAGTAGAGTCCTTGTCCTCTGAATTTATAACATCCATAATTTAACACAATCACCTCAAGACTCTCTCTTGTAGCCACTATTTTTTCTTATGATTTCAGATTTGGCAATAAATATACTGAGCTTTATTTTTTTCCTGAATGAGTCATTGAAATTCATAACTGGGATGATGTGTCTGCAACTGTTTTCCCTCATCTTTAAATGAGTGCATTACATTCTGCATGTGTCTTTAAAGTCACATATGGCCTAGTAATCCAATGTGTGTTCTTTCATAGCTGCACTATTAAAATTAGCCCTAATTAAATGCACGCAATATGGACCTAAGCTGATTAACTGGCAGATGCCAGAATCTTGGGCCACATGACTTGAATCACGGTGTTGAAGAAACTAAGTATTCTGACATCAGAGAAGTAGGCCAGCTCGCAATTTTAAAGCTGCTTAAAAGTTCAATATATTTTTCAAAACCAGTATTAAATGTTTACTACCTGAAACAGACTTGTGTGAAAACTACTTTACCATGCAAACTTTTATATTCAGTGAACTGTACCAACTTTGTTTCTGGCTTCATTTCATAATTTAATTAAAGGAAACTTTCCATATGTTTTTGTATCTTCTGTGAGGAAAATTTGATATTTTATATAAAAAAGTTATACTATGACAGTACTAGATGTACTGAATAGAGTGTCAAATGAAATAGTTCAGTGACTGTTACATGAAACAATATATTACCCAGAAGGAGTGTCATAATGATAATTAATATTTCTGTTAAATCCTGTAGCTCCACAATTGCTAAATTGACCTGGATATAGCAGTTGCAAAGCAGCATCTATCTGCATATTCATTGAAAGTCACATTTCAAATGGGGCATGCATTGTGGGGACAGTTGAGAGACATATACAGCAGGCAGCAACAAAACTATGTTATCTTCTTTATCTGTTGCTTGCTAGCCGGTACTGTCTACTCATAGTCTCTAGCACAAAATCCAATTGTCATAGCACTAGGGATATAACAATTGTTAAGCACCCATCTAAGCACTGCTTTGATTGTGTCTTGCAATAGGGAAGTTGTTCACAAGTTTATATTTTTCTCAGTATCAAAGTGAAATCTCAATGTCCCTTGCAATACAGTAATATATTGTATATCATCCATTTACTGCACTCAGATAAATGGTGGGAATGTGATAGTAATGTGTGATTCATGTAGTTATTCCTGTTATGACTTGTAAGTTTGTGGCATTCACCTTTCCATTTATAACACAAATCAGGACATTATATTCACTTTTCTTTCTTGAAACATATTCCTGCCTGCTTGTCTGCTGTCTCTGGCATTTTTTTCTGCCTCTATATTCAGTCAGTCATGCTAAGAAACATTGAACTATTGTTTCTTTTCTCAGTTTCCCTTTGTATTTTGATTCAGGCATTACCTGATATAACTTTAATGCCTGTTTTTCTGACAGCAATCCCCCCTACTGCAAATAGTGTGCTATTCCTTTTTCTTGGATCTTATCAGTAATTCTTCCTTAGGTATCCCCTCTCTTCAAGTTTAGAGTGCTTACATACCTGTAAGTGAATGAGTTGTCTTTGCAGCAGGAATTACTTTGGTTAGCTGAAGAGAGCCTGAGAACCTGAAAAGTTACCACAGGAAAGAGTGCTGTGTAGGTCAACTGACAACTTGCAGAAAAAAAACCCTGAGTGCTGTTTATTTAAGAGTCAAGTCCTGTTCCTCCCTAGCTTCAACAAGTGTTCTTCTCTACACAATGACCATCAAGGTCCCCTCTATAAGATTCTGAAAATACACAATTTAATTACTGTCTCACCAGAAATACCAATTGAAGTAGGCAAGTTCTATGGAAGTCTGTGTGCTCCTTAAAAGCAGAGAAGCTGGACTAAATTACACATGTCCTGTACGACTGTTAAATATTTTATATATCTCTTATTTCAGTATCAGGGCATCACATAAGTTAGTGTTAACTGTTCTGTGGCAGTCAATCTCACTGGCCTATCGAGCACTATATTTACATTAATTACTGATTCTCCTTTCATATCCATGACTGTGCAATCTTTGTATGTCTTGTTTGGATACATTTTTAGACAGGAACCTGCTGCACAGTGCTGAGAATGAGACAAGATCCTGATTAAAGAAATGCATATTGTGCCTTCCCAGGCCTTTATCACTAACAAGACTATATCCACTCTTTCCACATTTACACATGAGGGTGGTCATTGAATCTAAACACCATTTTGCAACACCACTCATGAGTAGGTCCTATTATCTTCTGGTGACTTTATTTTTTGAACAGTTATCACAGTGATCTCACTGTTTTGGGTGGCAGTAACAAGCTATAATCTCTTTCCCTGTACTTTAAACAGTGTAGTACAACATCAGGCAGGAGCAAGAACCTATTCTTATTCTAGACCTTCTAATAACAGTGTTGCTGTCTTACATTACCGGAGAAACAGAAAGTGATCCTCAGCTCTTCAGTCCTACTGGGTTTTTGCAGACTTATGTGCTAACAGAGTACACATCAAGTTGCAACTCAAGCTTGAGGACTTTTACCTTTGACTGCCTGAAGATACATAGGATGGTAGTGTTAGTGTTACAACCCAAGCTGCGGTGGTGCAGTGTTTAGCATTGTCACCTCACAGCAAGAGGTTCTCTGGTTTGATTCTTGGCTGGAGCACCTTCTGTGTGGAGTCTGCATGTCCTCCTAGTGGTCGAGTGACATTAAAGACATGCAGGTAGGTGCATGCGTGAATGGGTGTGCCTTCTTTGGAGGTTGGGCATCGGGCTGGCAACTTAGCACTGTAATAAATCCACTGCCAATCATTAGCAGACCAGAGTTCCACTGTGGCGACCCCTAATCAGGAAAAGCCAAAAGACATTAGTGTTAGTGTTACAAAGATCAGGCAGACCTTAAGATGTCTGGGTGGTAGTATTATAAGGAAAAAACTGAATTTATGATATCATTGTGGTGATGTAATAATGCTAAGGTTGTCATTATGATGACATGGTGGTAGCATAATACTACTAAGGTGACCTTATGACATCATGGTGATTGTGTTATAATGCTAAGACTGACCCTGTGATGTCACAGTGGTTGTGTCATTTTATTAAGATTGTGTTGTCATAGTGGCAGTGGTACAATGTTAAGGCTGACCATATGGTGTCATACTGGTAAAGTTATTATGCTAAGGCTAACCAATGATGACATGGTGATAGTGTTGTAATGCTAAGGCTGACCTCGTGATAGCATAATGGTATTATTATAATCCTAAGACTGACCCTATGATGGCAAGTTGGTAGTGTTAGAATTCTAAGGCTGATCATAAGATAACATGATAGCAAGGTTACAGCATTAAGGCTGATCTTATGATGTTTTGTTGGTAGCCTATTAATGCAAAGATTACCATCATGTAAAATTATGATAATGCTATAATGCTGAGGCTGACCTTATGATGTGATGGTAATAATACTGAAATGCTGTGGCTGACCTCATGATAATATGTTGATAATACAATAATGCTAAGGCTAACCTCATAATAACATGCTGTTAGTGTTCTAATGCTAAGGCTGACCTTATGATGCTATGGTGGCAGTGATAAAATGTTAAGGATAACTTTATTGGTGTTATGGTGGTAGTATTATAATGCTGAAAATGACCTTATATTGTCATGGTGCTAGTGTTACAGTGATGCCATAATGTCACAGAAGTAATGTTACAAGGCTAAGGCCGACATTGCATTGGCATATTGGTAGTGTTAGAATGCTATAGTTGACCTTATGATATCACACACGCAGTATTAAAATGCTATAGCTAACTTTATGGCATCCTTTTATGGTAGGGTTGTAATGTTCAAACTGGCCAAATCATGGCATGGAGGTAGTGTTGTAATGCTATGACTGACTTTATGATAACATGGTGATTACATTATAATGCTAAGGGTGACCTTATGATAACATTGTGGTGTGCTAAGGTTGACCTTATGATAACATTGTGGTTATGATACTGTAAGTGCTACTTTTACTATTATTCTATGATGCCTTAATGTAGCTATATAAGGAAGTTATAACTGCAGTAACTGAAGAAGGGTGTTATATACTGTTTTATTTTGCCTCTACCAAGTGAGTCCTGGTCACAGGAAATGCTTCCATATAATCAATTAATATTAGCAGTATGTTAGCGAGTGTTGAACAGAGAAAACAGCTTTTATATAGCAAGTTATTTTTAACAAATCACTAGCGAGCATTGGACACAGGAAGCTGCTTTTATATTACCTGTACTAGGTGTCTTAGCAATACATTAACATGTGTTGGATACATGCTCCATCTGGTGCATAAGGCAAGCGTTAGTAGTCTAGATTGTTCAAACTTATATATGAGCAGTGCTGCACATGGAATGTTGATACAATATATTGTATACGATCATGTAACTGATTTCTCTAAATATCTGACACATTTAAACCTAGAAATTCTTGAATGAACCATCTCTGGGACCTAGGACACTTAACATTAAATGTCTGAGGGCTACTGGTGGAATATTAATATAGTTAGTGTGCTATATATATATTAGTGTGCTCTTATAGTATAAGCAATAAGCTAGGACACTTAACCTTAAATGTATATGGGCTATTGGTTAAATAATAACGTTGTTAGTGTACTGTGTAAATTACAACCTCGCATAAAAAACAATGACATACTTTATGACTGCCATGCTGTAAGTGATAACCTGTAAAACACTGTAATCTGTATATTGCAAGTACTAAATTATTTCTATGCAGTGTAACAATAACTGTTAATTTCTCCCATTTTATTCAGTCTGTCTAGATGCCCTTTAGTTCATCTAAGTTGCAGCTGAAATCCCACCAGTATAACTTTGAATTGGCATCCTAAGCTTGGAAATTCAACTTAGCTGAAAGTACATCCTTGGCCTGATGTCCTATAGAATGAATATCTTAAAGCCCATTACATCTTTATTATACTTTAACTATTAAGTGGCATACATACCTGCCTGGGATGGCATCCCTGGGCTTTCCTCCCCTTCTAGCAATAAACCTAGCTGCCTTAACTTAACTTTTTCTCTTTCAGCTATGGAAATGATGAAAAGTTAGTCATATAACTTCCCTCTGAAATTTTTTATACTTTTTCTCAGGTAGGGAGCTAAACCTATATGCTTTCATTTATCGGGTATTTCCCATTAGAACAAAAGGATGTACTTTGACTTGCTTACAGTTTTCTTATCCTTAATATACTACTTTGTCAAATAATTTAGTAGGGTTTCTGACAGATTCACTAGTAATGGTCGGTTGTCTCTCTGACCAGATTCAACCCGCTCTGTTTGCCCTCACTCCACTTGGACTCACTCCACTCCCCAACCCTACCCCCAGTTCCCACCCATCCCCACTATACCTATATTTATATACAACTAGCCATTCCCCACTCAATTTCAACCACTCATGTCACAGCAAACCTTCTCCACACCCACCACACACTTGTCATCCACACATCATAGGACATTAACCTACTCCTCCTTGTTTCCCTCATCCATGTAATCTGCAATCATTCCCTACATCATACCATACTTCTCTCTACAGCACAATAAGCATCCACACCACCAAACCCCCTGATTGCAAATAACTACATTTCCGCTTTCCTATATTAGCTCCTATTATACTGTCTTCTCAATTACTTCACTCATTTCCTCCAAATCATCTAAATTCTACCTCTGCAACCCTATACATGTACACAAGTCTCTTCTAAATTACCATACATTACTTTTCCCTTGAATATATCACCCCTTCTTCACCTAAAGAATGCCAGTTCTCAGTACCAAACACTTATACATGCTATCCCTACACACATTCATCAGTATTCTTTTAATACTCTCCAGTTACCTAACTTCCTACCATGTTCAGCTACACAACTCCCCCTCCAACACATACAAATTCCCACCCCCACCATGCAGCACCTCTGAATCTTGCAACTGCACCCAGTTTATACAACACAACTTACATAGATTACTTTCCAAATAAGCACTTATTCCAAAATCTCAAACCTCTCACAAATACACTAAACTCATATCTAAACTCACAAAACTTCTTTTACACTTCTCTACCCAGCTAAAGCTCTTTGGAGATATACAGTCTAACCCAGGCCCTAAATATGTTCAGCAGAAATCCATCAATCTCCTCGGTATGCCACCCAACACTAGGATATTAACCTTTCCCAGTAACTCCAACCTTCTTCTCATTAACATGAATGTCAGGAGAATAGTAAATAAAATACACAAACTGCATGCCAGCCTACCTCTTTACTCCCCTGATATTATAATATTAACAGAAACCTGGCTGAAACCTGCCATTACCAACAACAAAATTCTTCCCCCAGGTTACAATATACATAGCTGTGACAGAACAAAGAAGAGCAGAGGTGGTATAGCCCTACTATATAAACAAAATATAAAAGTAGTACTTATAGAACTAAGCATACCTAATTTCAACACCACTGAGGTACTATTCACAAAACTACAAATAAACTGCAACAAATATCTAACCATAATAAGTATTTATATTTCTGCTGGCAATAACTCCAACTCAATGGAGGATTTTTTACACTGAATATTAATAACATTCCCACAAGAAATCATTATACTGGGTGACTTTAATACTAACCGGTATATATATGTCTCTGATAACTCCTCTATCAACCTACATGGTTTCACCCAAGTCATTCATTCCACAACAAGAATAGACAAGGTGACCAAAAGACATTCTATTTTAGATGAGATTCTAACTAATAAAGCTACCCTATCCTGCCTTCATACTGCTGTGGACTATTTTAAAACCACCTTCCTTGAAATATTAAACAGTCTTGCCCCATGTAGAACTGCTAGAGTGAAATCCAACTTCACCCTTTGGCTATCAATAGAAACTAAATCATTACTCAAACTAAGAGATAAAGCCTGGACACTCTGTCACACCAACAAAACTCAGGTCAACCTAGAACACTATTGACAACTTTGAAATAAAGCCAAAGCCCTAGTCAAACTAGACAAAACAAATTATACTATACTACTATACAACAAAAGCATTTCCACAATCCTATAAAATTCTTGTCTGCAGTAAATAAACTCCTTCACCCAGGCCGATCCTCCACCCCTACCTCATTAATCACTAACAATAATGTGATTAAAACCTCCTACTATCCCAGCCACAGCCAACAATGAAAATAACTCCTTCTCTTTTAAACTTGATCAAACTCAAACCATAAAAAATACTCTCTAAATTAAATCCCACAGCCCTTGCAGCTGACAATCTGCCCTCTGAATTCTTGGAAATATCAGCAGATGCCATCTCCTATCTACTGTCCATCCTCATCAGCTGGTGTATATCCAAACAATGCATTCCAAAAACCTGGAAAATATCTTACATAACTCCTTTGCACAAAGGTGGTAGCTCTAGCAAATTCTCATATTATACACCTATAGCTATCTTATCACCCCTTTCTAAAATCTTAGAAAAGTGCATTCATATGCAGCTTTTTTACTACCACTTTTCTGATAACCTCTTTTCTAGCACACAGCACAGATTTCAACCAAATCATAGCACCACAACTACCCTGCTGAGCTTTACCAATATCATCAGCCAATATAGAAACAATGCAATCTAGTATCCACCATATTCTTGGACCTATCCAAAGCATTTTAACTGTTTCTCATCAGAAATTACTTAACAGACTCTCCACCCTAAAATTTAGCCACACATCACTAGCATGGTTCCTTAGCTACCTGCCAACAAACTGTTAAATGGCAACATGATCTTTCTTTCCTTTTACCCGTTTCCATGGAGGACCCTCAAGAATCAATCCTAGGCCCTCTACTTTTCAGTATATTCACCAACAGGCTTCACACAGTAACTTCACTAGCCTCCATTGTACAATATACTGATGACTCCACTGTCATCTGTACTGCACCTATCCTAAATGAACTTGAAACGAAGACACAACAGTCCTTCCTGTCAATTGAAACCTGGTTATCAGACTCACAACTAATCCTCAATCCATCCAAAACTAAACTAATGCTCTTTCACCCTAGTAAACCATGTAACCTCACAACTCCATTCCAACTATACTGTTCCAATAATACCATAATATCTGCCGCAGACAAAACAAAACTACTAGGTGTGCTTATAGACAATGCCTTGAAGTTCAATACACATCTATCCCAGTCAATCAAAAAGACACATGTAACACTAAGCTTCCTATATAGACTCAAGCCCTTCCTCACTAGTATCACAAAATAGACAATTGTCAGGACTCACCTACTCTCCACCCTACTTTATGTCTCCTCTATTCTCATCAATCTAAAGAAAACTGATTTGGCCAAACTAGAAGCCTGCTACAATAAAATAGCAAAATTAGCCACCAACTCCCTCACAGGTCTCACCACTGCTGTGCTTTAGAACAACTGAATTGGCTAGAATTACCCCAATACCTATCCTACATTCAACTTATTACTGCCCACAGACTAATTCATCAATCAAAAAAACTCCTGCCCTTCACCAACTGCTCCTACCCTACACCAATACTCGAGTCCTCCAATCCACTAATAAATATTTAATGCATGTATCTAAATCCAACAATGGCAGTGGTGACTCTCTTTACTTTTACTACATCTCTAAAATTTGGAATAGTATTCCTCAACCAATCATAACTACTATACACCCATCTCAATTTAAAAACCTACTGAGGAACTACCTCAGAGGTAAATGGCTGTGCCCATGCACTAATCCAGATTAATTCTTCCTCCCATCACTAGCAGCCAACTACACTACTTTACAATCAAACTATCTCTAGCAACTGTAACCAAACCTGTTAATGCAATTACCTCCTTATCCTCCCTCCCACTCCTCCATCACAGCTAATATAGCCTACTCCTGCCACCCCACCTTATTTGACCCCTACTTTATTCTGCTTCTCTCCTTCAACCATTACCTCAACCTAATATTCTGACCATCTCCACCCTCCTTAGAGATTTACTAGGTCTTCCCTTCATCTACCTCCAGTCTCTACTAACACCTCATAGGACATGTCCAAATAAAAAAAACTACTGCCTAAATGATGACCATATGTAAACTACTGCGCAACTTAAAGAGTGCATGTTGAATATGATTGTACATAACAATGCTGCAACTTTTTGTTTATTATGATGCTGTATCAAATAACAAACGTATATTATGTCCTATTGTACTCAATGTAATCCAATGCAACTGTTTTCTTGTATATTTGTATGCTTTAATGTGTGTGTGTGTGATTGTATGTAATTTACCTGTGGAGCTTTTCTCCCTGGAACTCCACTGAAAATGGTCTGTGTCCCAGTCAGACATTTACGGTAAACAAATGATAAATGAAAAAATAAATACAATAAAATAAACTAAAATAAATAAATATGCTATAATGCTAGGGCTGACCTTATGATATCATTGCAGTTATGCTATAATGCTAAGGTTGACCTTATAATAACTTGGTGGTTATGTTATAATGCTAGGGCTGACCTTATGATAACAGGGTGGTTATGTTATAATGCTAGGGCTGACCTTATAATAACATGGTGGTTATATTATAATGTTAAGGCTGAGCTTATGATGTCATGTTGGTGGTGTTGTGATCATAAGCCGGAACTTTCGATACCATGATGGTTCATAGGTTAATAGGTTGATACTAGGCTATCGGTCCTAAGGCATATACAAGCCTAGCCATAACAATTCCCTGGCTATTTCTTCCCACACTATTTACTTCCCTGGATCCCTGTCTAGCAGGGTGACTGACGTAATCCCTGGGGTGAATTTCCTTTCTCCCATCCAATCATCAAGGTTCCTTTTGAAGAGGGCCAAAGAGGTGCTCTGTTTGACATGTATGGGCAGTGTATTCCACAGTCTGGGGAGTCTCTGGGTCAGGAACCTATCCCTCCAGCATGTTTTGTTTATTGTGATGACAAGGCTTAGATCTCTGGAGTGTGTGGCTCTGAGGGACTGGGATTTCTTTAAGTGTAGCATGTCCAACAGCTGTGGGTTTGACATGGCCTTATATGTTAAGCAGAGATTGCCTTGGAGTAGACGATATGTGACTGAGTACAGCTGGAGTTTTTAAGGTGATCAGCATAGGGCATCTGCTTTAGGCCTGTGATTCTTTTAGTGAGGTATTTCTGTGGCCTTTCCAGTTGCTGCAGATGTCTTGAGAGGTACATACCAAATGGGGTGCTGTACTCTATAATGGGTCTAATGAGGGATGAGTACAGTGGGACAATGACCTCCTTTTTTCTGGATGAAAAGCCCTTAGTGATGAGGTGTGCCACATAGAAGGATTTCCTGACTGTTGTGGTGATGTGGTTATTAAAGGTGAGACCACTGTCCACCTGTGTCCCTAAGTCTCTTATCACACTTTCAGTGTTTAGTGTACTGCCACCTATGTGGTAATTCACAGGTACATGTTTTTTCCCAAAGGGGATAAGTATACATTTCTTGGGACTGAGCTTGAGCCCATGGCTCTCACACCAATCATCTGTTTCTGTAAGGCCCTTTTGTAGAGTATTGACATCATTTGGGGATTCAATAATGGCTCCCAGTTTGCAGTCATCTGCGAACTTTGTTAGCCACAGTCCCTTAGTGTTGGCCTGTACTTCAGAGAAGTAGATGCCAAACAAGAGAGGTCCCAGGACTGAACCCTGAGGTACTCCACTTGTCTGGAGCTGGATTTGGAGTCAGCTACTTTTACAGTGTGGGTTCTGTCAGTAATCCAGTTGGCAACCCATCGAGTGATATAGGGATTAATGCCCAGCTTAAGCTATGATTCCAGAATGGGGGATGGTGTCAAAGGCCTTGGTGAGGTCCAGATAGGCCGTGTGGACTGCCTTACCCTCGTCCACAGCTCTGGAGACTGATTCAAAGAAGTCAATTAGGTTCAGGAGACAAGATCGGCCCTTCATGTACCCAAACTGGGTGGGGTGCAGTGTTTTAAGGTTGCCAATGTCTTTGTTTATAAGTTCCATGATAACACGTTCCATGGCCTTGCAGATCAGGCTTGTCAGACTGATGAGGTGGTAGTTCCTGGGATCCAAGGTGGTATTATGATGGTATGGTTGATCTTATGATAATGTGGTGGTGGTGCTATAATGCTTAGGCTGACCTTATGATGTCATGCTGGCTTTATAATGATACAGCTGATCTTATGCTGTCATGGAGGTGGTGGTGTTGTGATGGCATGGTTGATTGGGTCTACTTTAAAACCTCAAATTTATACAACCTCAAGTTACATATAGTTGAGACCACAACGTTGGAACCTTAAAATATTGAACACACACTACATTGAGCAACAAAACAGTGAAACAGTGAATTTAAAACATTGAATATCAGAATATTGAGTGTCATAACATTGAACATTCAAATGTAATAGTTCATGGTAGCGACATGGCAGAAGGTATGTTTGAAAATCCTGGAGTGCTAGGATGGGTGTACACAACAACAAAATCCAAGAAGGGTAAGATTGTAGATGGATACGTGTACAACTTGGAATGTACAGTAAATAATAAAAAGAACTGGTGCTGCAAAAGAAAACACACAGAGAAATGTAAAGGTAGAACAGTTACCATATCCCTTTCTAATGGCAAAGAGTTATGTAAATCTGCTCAACATCATCATAAAGGGAGTCCAACAGAGGTAGAGAAGTATCTAATGAGCTGTGAATTAAAGCAGAAGGCTGAATTGTCTAGAGATACTCCCTGTTTAATTGTCACTGACATTATGGCATCTACCTCTGTACAGTTTGTGTCAAGCTTACCAAATAGAAAAGCTTTGCTCCAACAAGTGGGTAGAATCCATAGAAAATGTAGTAGAGGTCAGGCTGATAAGGATCTAACATTAGAAAATGTAAACTTGAGTGAGTTCCCTTTGAAAGATGGCTCCACTCTACACTCTACAAGTGATCTAACTGTCTTAGTACAACTGTGTGTAACCTGTATGATTTAAGCCGCTCTAGTATCTGGCTTATGGATGGGACATTCTTTTATAAAGGGTTAATATGCAGGCAATTATACAGTATTCACAGCATTGTAAAGTATGGTGGATATAATAAAACGGTTCCCTTGCTGTTTTGTTTAATGTCAAAAAAATCTTTAAGATCTTATAATGTCATGTGGGACTGTATATTTCAACTGTTACATGAGCATCACTTTGAGCCATCCATGAAGTATATTATGTGTGATTTTGAAATTTCTGCAATCAAGAGTGTATGCAGTAATGTCAATGGTGTTACTCCCAAAGGTTGCTTTTTTCACTTTGGGGAGAATATTTGGTGCAAAGTGAAGGCTTTAGGCTTATCTTCCTTGTACAATTCTTGGCAGGAATGTCAAGTTGCAGTTAAATGTATAGTGGCCTTAACTTTCTTAGAAGAAGAAGAGGTTGTGTCTGGATTCAATGCATTGAGAGAAGTGCTTCCTGTGGAAGGCAGAGACCTGTTAAAGTACTTCAGCTACTGGTACTTATTTGGAAAAGCAAGGACGTTTACAACTAGAAATACTTCTTTTGCTCACTTTCCACCACTATTCCTCATTATCTTTTGGAACATATCCAAGTTGAACAACCTATGTTTGCCTAGAATTCAGAAGAGTATAGAGGCATGGCATAGGAGGCTGAAAATCCTATTTGGGGCTCAGGCAACAGATTTGGCTGTTTTATTGTCTACACTTGCATGCAAACAAGACAGGGTTAAGGAGTTAAGAATGCGTTTGGCTGCAGGATTTCCTCCTTCACCTAAAAAGAGGAAACTTGTCTTACGGTACTCACAGTTTGAATATGTGATCAATAACAAAGATTCCTACTCTACAGTCAACTTTTTGAGAGCAATCACAAGTCTGCTTAAATTGTAATATATTTACTTTTTCCCAAAGTGTTGTAGTGCGTGATACAAACACAGTAAGTTATGGATATCCCAATATGTTTGGCCTTCACATCTTCACTTTTAAAATTATGGACTAGAAATTTGTTTATATTTATGGGATCAGCATGGGTGTTACTATTTTCTAGCAATGGATTCATGAACTGCCACTTCAAGTTCACATTGTAGTGTGATGCTTAAGTTTTCACAGCGCTGAGCGATTTATTTTACAGTATGCACACCTGAGAACATTGACGTGTAACTTCTGCATAGTTAAATTTGATGTTATGCATTCCGGTGTTTCTCCATACTTAAATTCGACATTATGCAGTCCGGTGTTTTATTCTTCTGCTTTCACTGTTTTATTGCTCAGTGTAGTGTGTTTTCAATGTTTTAAGGTTCCGACGTTGTGGTCTCGACTATATGTAACTCAACATTCTGTAAATTCGAGGTTTTAAAGTAGACTCGGTTGATCATATGATGGCACACTGGTGGTTCTATAATGCTAAGGTTGATCTTATGATGTCATGGTGGTAGTATGTTTGATCATATGATGGCATGGTGGTGGTTCTATAATGCTGAGGTTGACCTTATGATGTCATGGTGTTGGTGGTCTTGTAATGGTATGGCTGATCATATGATGGCATGGTGCTGGTGCCATAATGCTAAGTCTGACCATAGAATGACATGGTAATAACATTGTAATGCTAAGGCTGACATTATAATGTCATGGTGGCAGAGTTATAATGCTAAGACAGACCTGCTGATGTTATGATGGTTCTAGAAAGCTGAGGCTGACTTTATGATGCCATTGTGGTGGAGTTATAATAGCAAGGCTGATCTTTTTGTGCATGATGGTGGTGTTATATTAGTAAGGTTGATCCTATGATGACATGGTGATAGTAGTAAATGCCAAGAATGACCTTATGATGTCATGCTGTCAGTGGTATGATGTTAAGATTGAGCTGATGATGTCAGGTTGTTAATGCTATAATGCTAATGCTAATCTTAATAGCCAGTTATATGAAATAATTATAATCATGTCAATACCCAGAAAGAAACCTTCTATGCATGGAGTGCTGACAGTACCTAAACTCATTACAGCCATGAGACACCTCCAGATGTTTCTGCAGTTACATCATACTGATGCCTCTAGGCATCAAATATTGCATGTTCATATTTGCATTAATAATTATAAAGGTATGCTACATACAAAGTACTGAAAGATTTCATCTTAAAGCTTGCATAATGGCAAACACAATAGTGATGTTTGACTGTGGTCTAGTGCAGGTAGAGAGATATTAATTGCTGTCTTAAATGTCATGTTTTTCTAAATATCTCAGCAACCAAGTAGCACAAACAGAACTGCTTACTTTCATATGAAAGCTCACAGGTGGTTGAACAAAATAATGTTGACAGTATGTGTGTAACTTGAGTGGTTGCTGAGATGTTGTAAGCTGTTTGCAAAATATTACAGACTTAATAGTTACTGTGTTTACTGTGACTTATAAAATTCAGCTTAAGACCTATAACCTAAAAAATACTACCACTATAAAATGGTTTGTGCAGAAGAGTTTGCATTTACACTTCTTTAGTAACCCCTATTGTTCCAAAGATATGAGCATTTGTTTGAAATATGAGGATTTAATTTGATTCTAACAAAAAACTTAGACTCCGCTCATTGGAAGTTAGTGTGAACTTCTAGAGCTGCATTGCGGCAGAAAATGGGATATCAGAAAACTAAAAATATGGTGGCACACTAAACTGGGCTGCATTAAATTTGTATTTTTCAGTGGCTTCAGTGTTGTAATACAGTTTAAAATACTACCAGCTTCATCCTGCTTGTATCTCTTCTGCATCCGCAGATTCCGGGCTCATATGTGGAAAGCAGTCAAAAAAGTGGTGATGAAGACAGTATTGCTCTCTGACAGTGCTTGGTCCTCATATAGGGTTCCTTCTGTAAAGAATCTTTATACCCTCCCTGTATTTATATGGGCTTATGATGGGTGATGTGCTTATTTCTCCAAATCCTCCAAATATGCCATAGGTAAACTAGTGACCCTCCAGTTACCTGTAGATGTGTGTGTGTGTGTGTGTGTGTGTGTGTGTGTGTGTGTGTGTGTGTGTGTGTGTGTGTGTGTGTGTGTGTGTGTGTGTGTGTTCATTTACAGACAGAGACTGTCATCTTATCCAGAATTTGATTCTTTGCCTTGAAACCATTGCCATTGTGGGCCAGGATAGCTTCCACCCTCTCCACAATCATGAATTAGGTTAAATGGGCAATGCATGGCTAAATTAATAAATCTAGGGAAAACACAGTGACTGCGGTGCTGTGAAAATCTAAGACAGTCAAAGTGACTGCTAGTTGTATGATAAGCACTGAGAATGAATACAGGCATGACTGAGACTTGAGCTGTGCTCGATCAGATTTCCAATGTAATATAACATGTTTTTTGCAGGATACAGTATGCAACCAGTGTTAACTTTTGACAAGTATTAAGAAAAAGAAGTTTTATAAATTTCTGAAAAAAGCACTCTTGGAAATGTGGCATATCTACAGATTAAGACGTATAAAAATAATTTAGTTCTACAAAATGAACAAATGATTTGAAACTGCTCATGCAGGAACATTTTGTGCTTTATTGGGCTGTCTGAATCTAAGGAGAAGCATGATGCTGTGATTTTTATTGCTAATTCTATGGTTTCTGCTTCAAATCTGCAAAAGTAGGATATTAAAATGAAAAACCAGTAGAACCAGCACTCGTACACCAGCCACAAGATGTAGATTTAACCCACGACAATAGTGCTTGTAAATTATATTCCAAGAGTTATCGGAAACCTACTTTTCAAACTCATATTTAGAGTTCAACAGTTGGCACCCAGTTTACCAGAAAAAGTCCATAGTAAAAGGGCAGATGGTCCAAGCAGCCAGAATGGTTAGCCGTGAGTGTGAGTTTCTAGAAGAAGTAGGTAATATGTGTGATATGTTCTCCAAGAGGGGATACCCTGCAGAATTCTTGGAAAAAATATCCAAGGAGGTGGTGAGTAAGCACAAGGAGGGGGTATATAAATCTATTTTAAGGGAAATTATGGGAGAAGATGTTGAACAACCAACTGTGGAACCGGGTATATAGCAAGTTGTTTACTAATGTTTTGTACTATTCCTGTTTCAACATCTGATAGTGTGGTATATAGCATGTTGTTTACTGATGTGTTGTACCTTGTCACCAGTTCAACATCTGATAGTGTGGGACATAGCATGTTTTTTTAACGATGTGTTGCACCTAGTCCCTGTTTCAACATCTGATAGTGTGGTATATAGCAAGTTGTTTACTAATGTGTTGTACCTATTCCCGTTTCAACATCTGATAGTGTGGTATATAACATGTTGTTTACCAATGTGTTGTACCTTGTCACCAGTTTAACATCTGATAGTGTGGTATATAACATGTTGTTTACCGATGTGTTGTACCTATTCCCAGTTCAAAATTTGATAGTTTGGCACATGCCATGCCATTTAAAGATGTGTTGTACCTAGTCATTGGTTTAATATTTGATAGTCCGTTACATAGCAAGTTGTTTACCAATGTGTTGTTCCTAGTCCCCAGTTCAACATTTGATAGTGTGGTACATAGCATGTTGTTTAAAGATGTGTTGTACCTAGTCATTTGTTCAATATTTGATAGTCTGTTACATAGCATGTTGTTTACAGATGTGTTGTTCCTAGTCCCAGGTTCAACATCTGATAGTGTGGTACATAGCATGTTGTTTACCGATGTGTTGTAACTTGTCCCTGGTTCAAGATCTGATAGTGTGGTACATAGCATGTTGTTTACCGATGTGTTGTACTTTGTCCCAGTTCAATATCTGATAGTGTTGTACATAGCATGTTGTTTACCAATGTGTTATACCTAGTCCCTGGTTCAATATCTGATAGTGTGGTACATGGCTTCTTGTTTACCGATGCATTGTACCTAGTCCCCAGTTCAGCGTCTGATAGTTTGGTATATAGCATGTTTTTTACCGATATGTTGTACCTATTCTCAGTTCAACATCTGATAGTATGGTACATAGCATGTTGTTTACCGATGTGTTATACTTAGTCCCTGGGTTCAAAATATGATAGTGTGGTACATAGCATGTTGTTTACTAATGTGTTGTACCTATTCCTGTTTCAACTTCTGATAGTTTGGTGTATTGCATGTTTTTTAACTATGTATTGTACCTTGTCCCAAGTTCAACATCTGATAGTGTGATACATAGCATGTTGTTTATGGATGTGTTGTACCTAGCCCCTGGTTCAACATCTGATAGTGTGGTATATAGCACGTTGTTTACTAATGTGTTGTTCCTATTCCCATTTAAACATCTGGTAGTGTGGTACATAGCATGTTGTTTACCGATGTGTTGTTCCTATTCCCGGTTCAAAATCTGATAGTGTGGTACATACCTTGTTATTTAGTGATGTGTTGTACCTAGTCATTTGTTCAATATTTGATATTCAGATACATGCATATTGTTTACCCATGTGTTCTTCCTAGTCCCCAGTTCAACATCTGATAGTGTGGTACATAGCATGTTCTTTACCGATGTGTTGTACCTAGTCCCTGGTAAAACATCTGATAGTGTGGTACATAGCATGTCGTTTACTGATGTGTTGTTCCTAGTCCCCGGTTCAACAGCTGATAGTGTGGTACATAGCATGTTGCTTACCGATGTGTTCTACCTTGTCCCCGGTTCAATATCTGATTGTGTGATACATAGCATGTTGTTTACCGATGTATTAAACATATTCCCTGGTTCAATATCTGATAGTGAGTTACATAGCATGTTGTTTACTGATGCGTTGTACCTAGTCTGTGGTTCAACATGTGATAGTGTGGTACACAGCATGTTGTTTACTGATGCGTTGTACCTAGTCTCAAGTGCAATATCTGATAGTGTGGTACATAGCATGTTGTTTACTGATGCGTTGTACCTAGTCTCAGATCAATATCTGATAGTGTGGTACATAGCATCTTATTTACCAATGGGTTGTACCTAGTCCCTGGTTCAATATCGGATAGTGTGGTACATAGCATGTTGTTTACTGATGTGTTGTATCTTGTCCCCGGTGCACCATCTGATAGTGTGATACATAACATTTTGTTACTGATGCATTGTACCTAGCCCCCAGTTCAACATTTGATAGTATGGTACATAGCATGTTGTTTACCGATGTGTTGTACCTATTCTCATTTCAACATCTGATAGTGTGGTACATAGAATGTTGTTTATCGATGTGTTATAACTAGTCCATGGTTCAACATATGATATTGTGGTACATAGCATGTTGTTTACAGATGTGCTGTAACTAGTCAATGGTCCATTATTTAATAGTCTGGTACAGAGCATGTTATTTAACGATGTGTTGTACCTAGTCCCCAGTTTAACATTTGATTGTGTGGTACATAGCATGTTGATTACCGATGTGTTGTACCTAATCCCCGGTTCAACATCTGATAGTGTGGTACATAGCATGTTGTCTACCGATGTGTTGTAACTAGTCACTGGTTCAATATTTGATAGTCTGGTACATAGCATGTTGTTTACCGATGTGTTTTACCTAGTCCCTGGTTCAATATCTGATAGTGTGGTACATAGCATGTTTTTTACAGATGTGTTGTATCTTTTCCCCAGTTCAGCATCTGATAGTGTGGCATGTATCATGTTTTTTACCGATGTGTTGTACCTTGTCCCCGGTTAAACATCTGATAGTGTGGTACATAACATGTTGTTTACCGATGTGTTGCACCTATTCCCGGTTCAATATCTGATAGTGTGGTACATAGCATGTTGTCTACCGATGTGTTGTAACTAGTCACTGGTTCAATATTTGATAGTCTGGTACATAGCATGTTGTTTACCGATGTGTTGTATGTAGTCCCCCATTCAACATTTGATAGTGTGGTACATAGCATGTTGTTTACCGATGTGTTGTACCTCGTCCCCAGTTCAACATCTGACAGTGTGGTACAAAGCATGTTGTTTACCAATGTGTTGTACCTATTCCCATTTCAATATCTGATAGTGTGGTACATAGCATGCAGTTTACCAACGTGTTGTCCCTATTCCCGGTTTAATATCTGATAGTGTGGTAAATAGCATGTTGTTTAGCGATACATTGTACCTAGTCCCTGGTTCATTATCTGATAGTGTGGTACATAGCATGCTGTTTACTGATGTGGCATACCTAGTCCCTGGTTCTACATATGATAGTGTGGTACATAGCATGTTGTTTACTAATGTGTTGTACCTATTCCCCGTTCAACATCTGATAGTGTGGTACATAGCATGTTATTTCCGGATGTGTTGAACCTTGTCCCCATTTCAACATTTGACTGTGTTGTACATAGCATGTTGTTTATTGATGTGTTGTACCGATTCCCCGTTCATTATCTGACAGTGTGGTACATACCAGGTTGCTTACCAATGTGTTGTACCTAGTCATTAGTTATATTTGATAGTCTGGTACATAGGATGTTATATACCATTCTGTTGTACCTAGTCCCCAGTTCAACATCTTATAGTGTGGTACATAGCATGTAGTTTACCGATGTGTTTTACCTCGTCTCCAGTTCAACATCTGATAGTGTGGTACATAGCATGTTGTTTACCGATGCATTGTATCTAGTCCCCAGTTCAACATCTGATAGTGTGGTATATAGCATCTTGTTTACCTATGCGTTGTATCTAGTCTCAGGTTTAATATCTGATAGTGTGGCACACAGCATGTTGTTTACCAATGCATTGTACCTAGTCCACAGTTCAACATCTGATAGTGTTGTACATAGCATGTTGTTTACCGATGCATTGTACCTAATCCCCATTTCAGCATCTGATAGTATGGTACACAGCATGTTGTTTACCGATGTGTGGCACCCAGTCCCTGGTTCAATATCTGATAGTGTGGTACATAGCATGTTTTTTACCGATGTGCTGTACCTATTCTCAGTTCATCATCTGATAGTGTGGTACATAGCATCTTGTTTACTGATGTGTTGTACCTAGTCCCTGGTTCAACATCTGATAGTTTGGTACATAACATGTTGTTTACCGATGCGTTGTACCTTGTCCCCGGTTGAACATCTGATAGTGTGGTACACAGTATGTTGTTTACCGATGTGTGGCACTTAGTCCCCAGTTCAATATCTGATAGGGTGGTACATAGCATGTTGTTTACCAATGTGTTGTACCTATTATCAGTTCAAAATCTGATAGTGTGGTACATAGCATGTTGTTTACTAATGTGTTGCACCTAGTCCCGTGTTCAACATCTTATAGTGTGGTACATAGCATTTTGTTTACCGATGTGTGGTACCTTGTCCCCAGTTCAACATCTGATAGTGTGGTACTTAGCATGTTGTTTAGCGATGTGTTGTACCTAGTCCCTGATTCAGCAACTGATAGTGTGGTATATAGCAAGTTGTTTACTAATGGGTTGTACCTATTCCCGTTTTAACATCTGATAGTGTGGTATATAGTGTGTTTTTTTCCAATGTGCTGTACCTTGTCACTGGTTCAACATCTGATAGTTTGGTACATAGCATTTTGTCTACCGATATGTTTTACCTAGTCCCCGGTACAACATCTGAGAGTGTGGTATATGGCAAGTTGTTTACTACTGTGGTTTACCTATCCCTGTTTCAACATCTGATAGTGTGGTACATAGCATCTTGATTACCAAAGTGTTGTATCTAGTCCCCGGTTTAATATCTGATAGTGTGGTACATAGCATCTTGTTTACCGCTGTGTTGTACCTAGTCCCTGGTTCAACATCTGATAGTGTGGTACATAGCATGCTGTTTACTGATGCGTTGTACCTAGTCCCAGGTTCAACATCTGATAGTGTGGTACACAGCATGTTGTTTACCAATGTGTGGTACTGAGTCCCCGGTTCAATATCTGATAGTGTGTTACATAGCATGTTGTTTACCGATGTGTTGTACCTATTATCAGTTCAACATCTAATATTGTGGTACATAGCATGTTGTTTACAGCTGTGTGGTACCTAGTACCCTGTTCAATATCTGATAGTGTGATACATAGCATGATGTTAACTGATGTGTTGTACGTTGTCCATGGTTTAAAATCTGATAGTGTGGTACATTGTATATTGTTAACCGATGTGTTGCACCTAGTCCCTGGTTCAACAACTGATAGTGTGGTACACAGCATGTTGTTTAATGATGTGTGGTACCTAGTCCCCGGTTCAATGTCTCATAGTGTGGTACATAGCATGATGTTTACCGATGTGTTGTACCTTTTCTCAGTTCAACATCTGATAGTGTGGTACATAGCATGTTGTTTACCAATGTGGTATACCTAGTCCCTGGTTCAACATATGATAGTGTCATACATAGCATGTTGTTTACTAATGTGTTGTACCTATTCCCGTTTCAACATTTGATAGTGTGGTTTATAGCATGTTGTTTTCTGATGTGCTGTACCTTGTCCCCGGTTCAACATTTGATAGTATTGTACATATCATGTTGTTTTCTGATGTGTTGCATGTAGTCCCCGGTTCAACATCTGATAATGTGGTACATAGCATGTTGTTTACCGATGTGTTGTACCTTTACCGATGTGTTGTACCTCCTCCCTCCTTCAACAACTGATAGTGTGCTACATAGCATGTTGTTTACTATTGTGTTGTACCTATTCCCATTTTAACATCTGAAAGTGTCATACACAGCATGTTGTTTACCGATGTGTTGTACCTTGTCCCTGGTTCAACATCTGATAGTGTGGTATGTAGCATGTTGTTTACCGATGTGTTGTACCTTGTCCCTGGTTCAATAGCTGATAGTGTGGTATACAGCATGTTTACCGATGTGTTACACCTAGGCCCTGCTTTAATATCTGATAATGTGGTACATAGCATCTTGTTTACCCATGCGTTGTATCTAGTCCTTGGTTCAATATCTGATAGTGTGGTACATATCATCTTGTTTAATGATGCATTGTACGTAGTCCCCAGTTCAGTATCTGATACTGTGGTACATAGCATGATGTTTACTAATGTGTTGTACCTTGTACCTGGTTCAACATCTGATAGTGTAGTACATAGCATGTCGTTTACCAATGTGTTATACCTAGCCCCTGGTTCAACATATGATAGTGTGCTACATAGCATGTTGTTTACTAATGTGTTGTACCTATTCTCGTTTCAACATCTGATAGTTTGGTATATTGCATACTGTTTACCTATATGTTGTACCTTGTCCCCGGTTCAACATCTGATAATGTTGTATATAGCATGTTGTTTTCTGATGTGTTGTACCTAGTCGCCATTTCAACATGTGATAGTGTGGTACACAGCATGTTGTTTACCGATGTGTTGTACCTATTCCCAGTTCAAAATCTGATAGTGTGGTACATACCATGTTGTTTAATGATGTGTTGTACCTAGATATTTGTTCAATATTTGATATTTCTGTATATAGCATGTTTTTT
Source organism: Protopterus annectens (assembly GCF_019279795.1). NCBI lineage: Eukaryota > Metazoa > Chordata > Ceratodontiformes > Protopteridae > Protopterus > Protopterus annectens. Next base: position 543,633,095 of record NC_056748.1, on the reverse strand, counting down.
ACCCATGTGTTGTTCCTAGTCCCCAGTTCGACATCTGATAGTGTGGTACATAGCATGATTTTTTCTGATGTGTTGTACCTAGTCCCCTTGTTCAACATCTGATAGTGTGGTGCATAGCATGTTGTTTAATGATGTGTTGTACTTATTCATGTTTCAAAATCTGATATTGTGGTACATAGCATGCTGTTTACCGATGTGTTGTTCCTTGTCCCTGGTTCAATATCTGATAGTGTGGTACATAACATGTTGTTTACCAATGCATTGTACCTAGTCCATGGTTCAATATCTGATAGTGTGGTACATAGCATCTTGTTTACTGATCTGTTGTTTCTAGTCCCTGGTTCAATATCTGATAGTGTGGTACATAGCATGTTGTTTACTGATGTTTTGCACCTTGTTCCTGGTTCAACATCTGATAGTGTGGTACATAGCATGTTGTTTACCAATGTGTTATACCTAGGCCCTGTTTCAAAATCTGATAGTGTGGTACATGGCATCTTGTTTACCGATGTGTTGTACCTAGTCCCCGGATCAATATCTGATAGTGTGGTACATAACATGTTGTTTACTAATGTGTTGTAAATAGTCCCTGGTTCAACATCTGATATTCTGGTACATAGTATGTTGTTTACAGATGTGTTCTACCTTGTCCCTGGTTCAATATCTGATTGTGTAGTAAATAGCATGTTGTTTACTGATGCATTTTACCTAGTCTCTGGTGCAATATCTGATAGTGTGGTACATAGCATGTTGTTTACTGATGCATTCTACCTAGTCTCAGATCAATATCTGATAGTGTGGTACCTAGCATCTTATTTACCGATGTATTGTACCTAGTCCCCGGTACAAAAACTGATAGTGTGGTACATAGCATGTTCTTTACCGATGCATTGTATCTAGTCCCCAGTTCAACATCTGACAGTGAGGCACATAGCATGTTGTTTACCAATGCGGTTCAACATCTGATAGTGTGGTACATAGCATGTTGCTTACGATGCTTTGTACTTAGTCCCCAGTTCAATATCTGATAGTATGGAACATATCATGTTGTTTACCGATGCATTGTATCTCGTCCCAGTTTAATATCTGATAGTGTGGTACATAGCATCTTGTTTACTGATGTGATGTACCTAGTCCCCGGTTCACTATATGATTGTGTGGTGTATAGCATGTTGTTTACTGATGTGTTGTTCCTTTTCCCTGGTTCAACATCTGATAGTGGGGTACATAGCATGTTGTTTACCGATGTGTTGTACTTTGTCCCCGGTTCACTATCTGATAGTGTTGTACATAGCATGTTGTTTACTGATGTGTTGTACCTTGCCCCGGTACAACATCTGATAGTGTGGTATATAGCATGTTGTTTACCGAAGAGTTAAACCTATTCCCGGGTTCAACATCTGCGAATGTGGTACATAGCATGTTTTTACCGATGTGTTGTACCTAGTCCCCAGTTCAACATCTTATAGTGTCGTACATATCATGTTGTTTAATGATGTGTTGAACATAGTCCCTGCTTCAACATCTGATAGTGTGGTATATAGCATGTTGTTTACTGATGCATTGTACCTTGTCCCTGCTTCAATATCTGATATTGTTGTACATAGCATCTTTTTTTACCAAAGCGGTGTATCTCATCCCCAGTTTAATATCTGATAGTGTGGTACATAACATCTTGTTTACCACTGCGTTGTACGTAGTCCCTGCTTCAAAATCTAATAGTGTGGTACATAGCATGTTGTTTACTGATGTGTTGTACATAGTCCCTGTTTCAACATCTGATAGTGTGGTACATAGCATGTTGTTTACCGATGTGTTGTACCTTGTCCCCTGTTCACTATCTGATTGTTGTGGTACATAGCATGTTGTTTACCAATGTGTTATACCTTGCCCCTGGTTCAATATCTGATAGTGTGGTACATAGCATGTTGTTTACCGATGCTTTGTACCTAGTCCCTGGTTCAATATCTGATAGTGTGGTACATAGTATCTTATTTACTGATGTGTTGTTTCTAGTCCCTGGTTTAATATCTGATAGTGTGGTACATAGCATGTTGTTTACTGATGTTTTGCACCTTGTTCCTGGTTCAACATCTGATAGTGTGGTACATAGCATGTTGTTTGCCGATGCTTTGTACCTAGTCCCTGGTTCAATATCTGATACTGTGGTACATAGCATGATGTTTACTAATGTGTTGTACCTTGTCCCTGGTTCAACATTTGATAGTGTGGTACATAGCATGTTGTTTACCGATGCTTTGTACCTAGTCCCTGGTTCAATATCTGATACTGTGGTACATAGCATGATGTTTACTAATGTGTTGTACCTATTCTTGTTTTATCATTTGATAGTGTGGTATATATCATGTTTTTTATCAATGTGTTCTTCCTTGTCCTCTGTTCAACATCTGATAGTGTGGTACATATCATGTTGTTTTCTGATGTGTTGTACCTAGTCCCCGGTTCAACATCTGATAGTGTGGTACATAGCATGTTGTTAACCGATGTGTTTTACCTATTCCCGGTTCAATATCTGATAGTCTGGTACATGTCATGTTGTTTACCGGTGTGTTGTAACTAGTCATTGGTTCAATATTTGATAGTCTGGTACATAGCTTGTTGTTTACCGATTTGTTGTATCTATTCCCCAGTTCCACATCTGATAGTGTTGTACACAGCATGTTGTTTACAGATGTGTGGTACCTAGTACCCTGTTCAATATCTGATAGTCTGGTACATAGCATGTTGCTTACCGATGTTCTGTACCTAGTCCCTAGTTCAATATCTGATAGTGTGATACATAGCATGATGTTTACTGATGTGCTGTACATTGCCCATGGTTTAAAATCTGATAGTGTGGTACATAGCATGTTGTTTACCGATGTGTTGCACCTAGTACCCGGTTCAACATCTGATAGTGTGGTACATAGCATGTTGTTTACCGATGCTTTGTACCTAGTCCCCAGTTCAATATCTGATAGTGTGGTTCATAGCATGTTGTTTAATAATGTGTTGTACCTATTCCCGTTTCAACATTTGATAGTGTGGTATATAGCATGTTGTTTACCGATGTGTTGTACCTTGTCCCCGGTTCAACATCTGATAGTTTTGTACATAACATGTTGTTTTCCGATGTGTTGCACATAGTCCCCGGTTCAACATCTAAATAATGTGGTACATAGCATGTTGTTTACTGATGTGTTGTACCTCCTCCCCCTTTCAGCAACTGATAGTGTGTTACATAGCATGTTGTTTACTAATGTGTTGTACCTATTCCCATTTCAACATCTGATTGTGTCGTATACAGCACATACTGATGTGTTGTACCTTATCCCCGGTTCAACATCTGATAGTGTGGTACGTAGCATGCTGTTTACTGATGTGTTGTACCTTGTCCCTGGTTCTATATCTGATAGTGTGGTACATAGCATGTTGTTTACCAATGTGTTACACCTAGGCCCTACTTCAATATATGATAGTGTGTTACATAGCATCTTGTTTACCGATGGGTTGTATCTAGTCCTTGGTTCAATATCTGATAGTGTGGTACATGTCATCTTATTTACCGATGCATTGTACCTAGTCCCCAGTTCAACATCTGATAGTGTGGTACATAGGATGTTGTTTAATGGTGTGTGGTACCTAGTCCCCGGTACAATACGTGATAGTGTGGTATAGAGCATGTTGTTTTCCGATGTGTTGTACCTATTCTCAGTTCAAGATCTGATAGTGTGGTACATATCATGTTGTTTACCGATGTGTTATACCTAATCCCTGGTTCAACATATGATAGTGTGGTGCATAGCATGTTGTTTACTAATGTGTTGCACCTATTCTCATTTCAAGATCTGATTGTTTGGTATATTGCATGCTGTTTACCTATGTGTTGTACCTAGTCCCCTTTTCAACATGTGATAGTGTGGTACATAGCATGTTGTTTACTGATGTGTTGTACATATTCCCAGATCAAAATCTGATAGTGTTGTACATACCATGCTGTTTAATGATGTGTTGTACCTAGCCATTGGTTCAATGTTTGATATTTCTGTATATAGCATGTTTTTTACCCATGTGTTGTTCCTAGTCCCCAGTTCAACCTCTGATAGTGTGGTACATAGCATGTTGTTTACGATGTGTTGTACTTATTCCCGTTTCAAAATCTGATATTGTGGTACATCGCATGCTGTTTACCGATGTGTTGTACCTTGTCCCTGGTTCAATATCTGATAGTGTGGTACATAGCATGTTGTTTACTTGTGTGTTGTACCTAGTCCATGGTTCAATATTTGATAGTGTGGTACATAGCATCTTGTTTACCGATGTGTTGTTTCTAGACCCTGGTTCAATATCTGATAGTGTTGTACATAGCATGTTGTTTACTGATGTTTTGTACCTTGTTCCCAGTTCAACATCTGATAGTGTGGTATATAGCATGTTGTTTACCAATGTGTTGTACCTTATCGCCGGTTCAATATCCGATAGTGTGGTACATAGCATGTTGTTTACCAATGTGTTATACCTAGGCCCTGTTTCAATATCTGATATTGTGGTACATAGCATCTTGTTTACTAATGCGTTATATCTATTCCCCGGTTTAATATCTGATAGTGTGGTACATGGCATCTTGTTTACCGATGTGTTGCATCTAGTCCCCGGATCAATATCTGATAGTGTGGTACATAGCATGTTGTTTACTAATATGTTGTACCTAGTCCCTGGTTCAACATCTGATAGTCTGGAACATAGCATGTTATTTACAGATGCGTTCTACCTTGTCCCCGGTTCAATATCTGATTGTGTGGTAAATAGCATATTGTTTACTGATGCATTTTACCTAGTCTCCGGTGTAAGATCTGATAGTGTGGTATATACCATGTTGTTTACTGATGTGTTGTACCTAGTCTCAGATCAACATCTGATAGTGTGGTACATAGAATGTTATTTACTGATGTGTTATAGCTAGTCCCTGGTTCAACATATTATATTGTGGTACATAGCACTTTCTTTACTAATGTGTTGTACCTATTACCATTTCAGCATCTGATAGTGGGGTATATAGCATGTTGTTTACCGATGTTTTGTACCATGTCCCCGGTTCAATATATGATAGTGTGGTACATATCATGTTGTTTTCCGATATGTTGTAACAAGTCCCCGGTTCAACATCTGATAGTGTGGTACATAGCATGTTGTTTACCGATGTTTTGTACCTAGTCCCTGTTTCAACATCTGATAGTGTGGTACATAACATGTTGTTTTCTAATGTGTTGTACCTATTCCTGTTTTATCATTTGATAGTGTGGTATATATCATGTTTTTTAACAATGTGTTCTTCCTTGTCCTCTGTTCAACATCTGATAGTGTGGTACATATCATGTTGTTTTCTGATGTGTTGTACCTAGTCCCCGGTTCAACATCTGATAGTGTGGTACATAGCATGTTGTTAACCGATGTGTTTTACCTATTCCCGGTTCAATACCTGATAGTCTGGTACATGTCATGTTGTTTACCGGTGTGTTGTAACTAGTCATTGGTTCAAAATTTGATAGTCTGGTACATAGCTTGTTGTTTACCGATTTGTTGTATCTATTCCCCAGTTCAACATCTGATAGTGTGGGACATAGCATGTTGTTTTCCAATGTGTTGTACCTTCTCCCCTGTTCAACATCTGATAGTGTGGTACAAAGCATGATGTTAACTTATGTGTTGAACCCATTCCCACTTCAATATCTGATAGTGTGGTACGTAGCATGTTGTTTAAAGATGTGTTGTACCTAGTCCCTGTTTCAATATCTGATAGTGTGGTACATAGCATGTTATTTACTGATGCGTTGTACCTAGTCCCTGGTTCAGTATCTGATAGTGTGGTAAATAGCACTTTGTTTACCGATGTGTTGTACCTAGTCCCTGGTTCAATATCTGATGGTGTTATAAATAGCATGTTGTTTACTGATGTGTTGTACCTAGTGCCCAGTTCAACATCTGATAGTGTGGTTCATAGCATGTTGTTTACTGATGCATTGTACCTAGTCTCAGATCAACATCTGATAGTGTGGTACATAGAATGTTGTTTACCGATGTGTTATACCTAGTCCCTGGGTTCAACATATTATACTGTGGTATATAGCATGTTGTTTACTAATGTGTTGTACCTATTACCGTTTCAACATCTGATAGTGTGGTATATAGCGTGTTGTTTACTGATGTTTTGTACCATGTCCCTGATTCAACATCTGATAATATGGTACATATCATGTTGTTTTCCAATGTGTTGTACCTAGTCCTCGGTTCAACATCTGATAGTGTGGTACATAGCATGTTGTTTACCGATGTGTTGTACCTAGTCCCTGTTTCAACATCTGATAGTGTGGTACATAGCATGTTGTTTTCTAATGTGTTGTACCTATTCCTGTTTCATCATCTGATAGTGTGGTATATATCATGCTTTTTAACAATGTGTTCTACCTTGTCCTCTGTTCAACATCTGATAGTTTGGTACATATCATGTTGTTTTCCGATGTGTTGTACCAAGTCCCCAGTTCAACATCTGATAGTGTGGCAATTAGCATGTTGTTTACCGATGTTTTGTACCTAGTCCCTGTTTCAACATCTGATAGTGTGGTACATAGGATGTTGTTTTCTAATGTGTTGTACCTGTTCCTGTTTCATCATCTGATAGTGTGGTATATATCATGTTTTTTAACAATGTGTTTTACCTTGTCCTCTGTTCAACATGTGATAGTGTGGTACATATCATGTTGTTTTCCGATGTGTTGTACCTAGTCCCTGGTTCAACATCTGATAGTGTGGTACATAGCATGTTGTTTGCCGATGTGTTGTACCTAGTCCCTGTTTCAACATCTGATAGTGTGGTACATAGCATGTTGTTTTCTAATGTGTTGTACCTATTCCTGTTTCATCATCTGATAGTGTGGTATATATCATGTTTTTTAACAATGTGTTCTACCTTGTCCTCTGTTCAACATCTGATAGTGTGGTACATATCATGTTGTTTTCCGATGTGTTGTACCACGTCCCCGGTTCAGCATCTGATAGTGTGGCAATTAGCATGTTGTTTACCGATGTTTTGTACCTAGTCCCTGTTTCAAAATCTGATAGTGTGGTACATAGGATGTTGTTTTCTAATGTGTTGTACCTATTCCTGTTTCATCATCTGATAGTGTGGTATATATCATGTTTTTTAACAATGTGTTCTACCTTGTCCTCTGTTCAACATCTGATAGTGTGGTACATATCATGTTGTTTTCCGATGTGTTGTACCTAGTCCCCGGTTCAACATCTGATAGTGTGGTACATAGCATGTCGTTAACCGATGTGTTTTACCGATTCCCAGGTCAATATCTGATAGTCTGTTACATGTCATGTTGTTTACTGGTGTGTTGTAACTAGTCACTGGTTCAATATTTGATAGGCTGGTACATAGCTTGTTGTTTAGCGATGTGTTGTATCTATTCCCCAGTTCAACATCTGTTAGTGTGGTACATAGCCTTTTGTTTACCGATGTGTTTTACCTATTCCCAGTTCAATATCTGATAGTGTGGTACATGCCATGTTGTTTACCGGTGTGTTGTAACTAGTTACTGGTTCAATATTTTAAAGTCTGGTACATAGCTTGTTGTTTATTGATGTGTTGTATCTATTCCCCAGTTCACAACCTGATAGTGTGGGACATAGCATGTTGTTTTCCAGTGTGTTGAACCTAGTCCCCAGTTCAACATCCGATAGTGTGGTACAAAGCATGTTGTTTACCGATGTGTTGTACCTATTCCCACTTCAATATCTGATAGTGTGGTACATAGCATGCTGTTTAATGATGTTTTGTACTTAGTCCCTGGTTCAATAATTGATAGTGTGGTACATAGCATGCTGTTTAACGATATGTTGTACCTAGTCCCTGGTTCAATATCTGATAGTGTGGTACATAGCATCTTGTTTACCGATGTGTTGTACCTAGTCCATGGTTCAATATCTGATAGTGTGGTACATAGCATGTTGTTTACTGAAGTGTTGTTCCTTGTCCCCAATTCAGCATCTGATAGTGTTATAAATAGCATGTTGTTTACTGATGAGTTGTACCTAGTCCTCAGTTCAACATCTGATAGTGTGGTACAAAGCATAATGTTTACCAAGGTGTGGTACCTAGTCCTCGGTTGAATATCTAATAGTGTGGTACATAGCATGTTGCTTACTGATGTGTTGTACCTATTCTCAGTTCAACATCTGATATTGTGGTACATAGCATGTTTTTGACAATGTGGCATACCTTGTCTTTGGTTCTACATATGACAGTGTTTACTAATGTATTGCACCTATTCCCAGTTCAACATCTGATAGTGTGGTACATAGCATGTTGTTTACTGATGTGTTGTTCCTTGTCCCCAATTCAGCATCTGATAGTGTTATAAATAGCATGTTGTTTACTGATGTGTTGTACCTAGTCCCCAGTTCAACATCTGATAGTGTGGTACAAAGCATAATGTTTACCAAGGTGTGGTACCTAGTGCTCGGTTGAATATCTGATAGTGTGGTACATAGCATGTTGTTTACTGATGTGTTGTACCTATTCTCAGTTCAACATCTGATATTGTGGTACATAGCATGTTTTTTACAATGTGACATACCTTGTCTTTGGTTCTACATATGACAGTGTTTACTAATGTATTGTACCTATTCTCAGTTCAACATCTGATAGTGTGGTACATAGCATGTTCATAGGTTCATAGGTTCATAGGTTCATACTAGGCTATCTGCCCTAGGGCATTTATAAGCCTAGCCAGAGTGTGTTTGGCTTTCACCACCCATTTTAAATGAATTTTGCTATGCTCTTTTTCGAGGTTAGTATACTGTGCCTCTGTCTAACAGTGACACAGAAGTGATACCCGTGGTAAACCTACTATCTCCCATACACTCATCAAGATTCCTCTTGAAGACAGTCAATGAGGGACTCTGCCTAACCTAGACTGGGATTTTATTCCAGAGTGAAGGGAGCCTCTGGGTAATGAATCTGTCCCTCCAGCATGTCCTATTTATTTCAGTGCTGAGGTTCAAGTCTCTCGAGCTTGTATTTCGATGGGATTTAGATTTTTGAGGTGGAGCATGTCCATCAATTCCAGGTTTGACATGGCTTTGTATGTCAGGCACAGGTCGCCTCTGAGCAGGCGGTATGCCACTGAGTAGAGCTGGAGTTTCTTTAGTCGGGCAGCATATGGCATCTGTTTGAGACCCTTTGATCCTCTTGGTGAAGTACTTTTGGGGTCTTTCCAGTTGCTGCAGGTGTCTGGTAATGTACATCCCAAAAGGGGCATTGTACTCAATTATGGGCCTGATGAGGGATGAGTAAAGAGACACGATGACCTCCCCTGATCTAGATGTGAATCCCTTCATGATTAGGTGGGCTATATAAAATGTTTTTCTAACCACTTTGGCAATGTGGTTGTCAAATGAAAGATTGCTATCAACTTGGGTCCCCAGGTCCCTAATTACTTCTTCCATACTTAATGGATTACCACCTATGTGGTAATTTGTTGACACTTTGTTTTTGCCAAAGGGGATGGCTATACACTTTTTGGCATTTAGCTTGAGGCCATGGCTCTGGCACCAGTTGTCTGTTTCCATGAGGCCCTTTTGTAGGATGCTTGTGTCGGCCGGGGAGTCTATTATGGCGCCCAGTTTGCAATCATCTGCGAACTTGGTCAGCCACAGTCCTTCCGTGTTAGCCTGTACCTCCGAGAAATATATACCGAACAACAGGGGCCTAGGACTGAGCCTTGTGGGATGCCACTTGTAACCGGTTTGGAGTCTGACATGGCTCCAGCAATTCTAACCATGTGGGTTCTGTCCTTGAGCCAGTTTGCAACCCATCTAGTGACATAGGGGTTTATATTTAAGCTGGTGAGCTTATCTATAATGCCCGAGTGGGGTATTGTATCGGAGGCTTTTGCGAGGTCCAGGTAGGCTGTGTGGACCACCTTCCCCTCGTCAATGGCCTTGGTGACTGTTTCAAATAAATTGAACAGGTTTAAGAGGCAGGATCTGCCCTTAACAAAGCCAAACTGGGTAGGATCCAGTGTCTGTAGGTCCCCAATATCTTTATTTATGAGGTCCATGATGATCCTTTCCATAGCTTTGCAGACCAAACTAGTCAAGCTTATGGGACGATAGTTTCCAGGATCCAATGAGGCACCACCTTTCTGGAGAGGGACCACTGTTGCTGTACACCACTCTTTGTGTACTTATCCTGTACTAAGGCTGACATTGTGAACAGTAGTTTTATGTTTCGGTTTAGTTCTTCTTGGAGTTCATGTAGGATGCAGCCCGGGACACCGTCTGGTCCCATTGATGCTGTGTTTTTTGCTTTGGAGAGGGCTGCTCTTACCTGAGCATCTGAGATGTCAGGGGGGCAGCACTCTGCTGGGATAGATATTTGCCCTTTTGGTGGGGAAGGGGGGAGAATTTTGCGCTGAACCTGTCACTAGGATGTTGGCAATGTCTGTGGGTTCGGTGCATTTTTTATCATTTTGGACTAATTCTGAGCATATCTGGGAATTCCCACCCAGGTTCCTAACATAACTAAAGAAAGCCTTATGATTATCCTTTGTGTCCTGTGACTTTTCTCTTGAAGCTGGCCTTGGACAATTTTATGAGTGCCCGTAGTTTTTACTTATACTGATCAGAGATGTCTTCCCTATTTGGGATTTTGCTCTATCATGTAGTAGCTTCCTCCTTCTATTGTATAGTTTGTTTATGGCTGGGGTCCACCAGACAGGATGCCTAACTTTGGAGGATTAGGTCCTGGTTTTATTTGGGATTGCATGATCCATGCATTCCTGAAGGTGTTCATAGAATGTGTTTCTAAAGGATTCTGCAGTCTGGGCCGTATTTTCCACTGGCTCGGGAGCCTTGAAGGAAACCATACCAGTCTTGAGGAGTGTGAAGTTGGCTTTAGAGAAGTTTTTCACTGTGGTTTTCTGGGCTGGGGCTGGGGTCGGGATGTGAATATCCAGTGAGATTAGTTTATGATCTGATCTCACCAATGAGGGATACACCTCTGGTCTGGAACATTGTGTCCCCATGTTGGTGATGATGAGATCTAGTATGTTTTCCCCTCTTGTGGGAGTGGTGACTAGTTGTTCCATAGCATTTGAGTGTATGAACTCCAGCAACCTTTGGGCTAGAGTGTTGGGGCTTGAGTAATGATCCCAGTCTATATTAGGGTAGTTGAAATCACCCAATATAATGATGTTTGGAGAGACATTTATTTTCCAGTGTTTTCAGGAAAGCTGTGTGATGTTCCTGGGTTTGGGAGGGTGGTCTGTAACATGCTACAAACTGGAAGGCAGGTTTACCCACAGTTACTTGCACCTGGATGGTCTCTGATGCTTCATGCTGTGTCACCAACCTGGAGGTGTGGGTATCCTTGATGAATATGGATACCCCCCCTCCTTTCTTGGTGTCGTCCAGATTTTGGGGCCGGAATGCATGATATGAGGTAAAACCTGATAGTGCCACTTACAGATGTGTTGTACCTAGTCCTCGGTTCAATATCTGATAGAGTGGTACATAGCATGTTGTTTACTGGTGTGTTGTACCTTGTCCCCAGTTCAACATCTGATAGTGTGGTACACAGCATGCTGTTTACCGATGTGTGGTACCTAGTCCCCAGTTCAATATCTGATAGTGTGGTACATAGCATGTTGTTTACTGATGTGTTGTTGCTATTCTCAGTTCAACATCTAATAGTGTGGCACATAGAATGTTGTTTACCAGTGTGTTATACCTAGTCCCTGGTTCAACATATGATATTGTGGTACATAGCATGTTGTTTCTAAAGTGTTGCACCTATTACCTTTTCAACATCTGATATTGTGGTATGCAGCATGTTGTTTACCGATGTGTTGTACCTTTTCCCTGGTTCAACAACTGATAGTGTGGTGCATAACATGTTGTTTTCCGATGTGTTGTACCAAGTCCTCGGTTCAACATCTGATAGTGTGATACATAGCATGTTGTTTACTAATGTCTTGTACCTATTCTTGTTTCATCATCTGATAGTGTGGTGTATGTCATGTTTTTTACCGATGTGTTCTACTTTGTTCTCTGTTCAACATCTGATAGTGTGTATATAGTATGTTGTTTACCAATGATTTTTACCTAATCCCGGTCCAATATCTGATAGAGTGGTACATAGCATGTTGTTTACTGGTGTGTTGTACCTTGTCCCCAGTTCAACATCTGATAGTGTGGTACACAGCATGCTGTTTACCGATGTGTGATACCTAGTCCCCAGTTCAATATCTAATGGTGTGGTACATAGAATGTTGTTTACTGATGTGTTGTTGCTATTCTCAGTTCAACATCTAATAGTGTGGCACATAGAATGTTGTTTACCAGTGTGTTATACCTAGTCCCTGGTTCAACATATGATATTGTGGTACATAGCATGTTGTTTCTAAAGTGTTGCACCTATTACCGTTTCAACATCTGATATTGTGGTATGTAGCATGTTGTTTACCGATGTGTTGTACCTTTTCCCTGGTTCAACAACTAATAGTGTGGTGCATAACATGTTGTTTTCCGATGTGTTGTACCAAGTCCTCGGTTCAACATCTGATAGTGTGATACATAGCATGTTGTTTACTAATGTCTTGTACCTATTCTTGTTTCATCATCTGATAGTGTGGAGTATGTCATGTTTTTTACCGATGTGTTCTACCTTGTTCTCTGTTCAACATCTGATAGTGTGGTATATAGTATGTTGTTTACCAATGATTTTTACCTAATCCCGGTTCAATATCTGATAGTCTGGTACATGCCATGTTGTTTACCAGTGTGTTGTAACTAGTCACTGGTTCAATATTTGATAGTCTGGTACATAGCTTGTTGTTTTCCGATGTGCTGTATCTATTCCCAAGTTCAACATCTGATAGTGTGGTACATAGCATTTTATTTACTGATGTGTTTTACCTATTCCCGGTTCAATATCTGATAGTGTGGTACATGCCATGTTGTTTACTGAAGTGTTGTACCTAGTCTCTGGTTCAACATCTGATAGCGTGTTGTAACTAGTCCCTGATTCAACATCTGATAATGTGGAACATAGCATGCTGTTTAATGATGTGTTGCACCTAGTCCCCGTTTCAACATCTGATTGTTTTGTACATAGCATGTTGTATGCTGATGTGTTGTACCTATTCCCTGTTCAATATCTGATAGTGTGGTAAATACCATGGTGTTTACCAATGTGTTGTACCTAATCGTTGGTTATATTTGATAGTCTGGTACATAGCTTGTTGTATACCGATGTGTTGTACCTAGTCCCCAGTTCAACATCTTATAGTGTGATACATAGCATGTTGTTTACCAATGCATTGTACTTTGTTCTTGCTTCAATATCTGATAGTGTCGTACATAATATCTTGATTACCGATGTTTTGTACCATTACCCAGGGTCAATATCTGATAGTGTGGTACATAGCATTTTGTTTACTGATGCATTGTACCTATTCCTGGTTAAATATCTGATAGTGTGGTACATACCATGTTGTTTACCGATGCGTTATACCTAGTCACTGGTTCAATATCTGATAGTGTGGTGCATAGCGTGTTGTTTACTGATGTTTTGTACCTTGTTCTCGGTTCTACATCTGATAGTGTGGTACATAGCATGTTGTTTAACGATGTGTTGTACCTTGTCCCCAGTTCAATATCTGATAGGGTGGTACACAGCATGTTGTTTACCAATGTGTTATACCTAGGCCCTGTTTCAATATCTCATAGTGTGGTACATAGCATCTTGCTTACTGATGCATTATATCTAGTCCCTGGTTCAATATCTGATTGTGTGGTACATAGCATGTTGTTTACCATTGCATTGTACCTAGTCTCAGATCAATATCTGATAGTGTGGTACATAGCATCTTATTTACCGATGTGTTGTACCTAGTCCCTGGTTCAATATCTGATAGAGTGGTACACAGCATGTTGTTTACTGATGTGTTGTACCTTGTCCTCAGTTCAACATGTGATAGTGTGGTACACAGCATGCTATTTACCGATGTGTGGTACGTAGTCCCCGGTTCAATATCTGATAGTGTGGTATATAGCATGTTGTTTACCGATGTGTTGTACCTATTCTCAGTTCAACATCTGATAGTGTGGTACATAGAATGTTGTTTATTGATGTGTTATACCTAGTCCCTGGTTCAACATATGATATTGTGGTACATAGCATGTTGTTTCTAATGTGTTGTACCTATTACCGTTTCAAAATCTGATAGTGTGGTACATATCATGTTGTTTTCTGATGTGTTGTACCAAGTCCCCAGTTCAACATCTGATAGTGTGGTACATAGCATGTTGTTTACTAATGTGTTGCACCTATTCTTGTTTCATCATCTGATAGTGTGGTATATGTCATGTTTTTTACCAATGTGTTCTACCTTGTCCTCTGTTTAACATCTGATAGTGTGGTACATAGCATGTTGTTTACCAATGAATTTACCTAATCCCGGTTCAATATCTGATAGTGTGGTACATATCATGTTGTTTACCCAATGTGTTGTAACTAGTCACTGGTTCAATATTTCATAGTCTGGTACACAGCTTGTTGTTTACCATTGTATTGTATCTAGTCCCCAGTTCAACATCTGATAGTGCGGGCTATAGCATGTTGTTTACTGATGTGTTGTACCTAGTCCCCTGTTCAACATCTGATAGTGTGGTACAAAGCATGTTGTTTACCGATGTGTTGTACCTAGTCCCTGGTTCAATATCTGATAGTGTGGTACATAACATGTTGTTTACCGAAGTGTTGTACCTAGTCTCTGGTTCAACATCTGATAGCGTGGTACATAGCATGCTGTTTACTGATGTGTTGTACGTATTCCCATTCAATATCTGATAGTGTGGTACATACCATGTTGTTTACTAATAAGTTGTACCTAGTCATTGGTTATATTTGATAGTCTGGTGCATAGCATGTTGTTTACCGATGTGTTGTACCTAGTCCTTGGTTCAACATCTGATAGTGTGGTACAAAGCATGTTGTTTAACAATGTCTTGTACCTAGTCCCTGGTTCAATATCTGATAGTGTGGCACATAGCATCTTGTTTACAAATCTGTTGTACCTACTCCCGAGTTCAATATCTGATAGTGTGGTACATAGCATGTTGCTTACTGATGTGTTGTATCTAGTCCCGAGGTCAGCATCTGTTAGTGTTGTAAATACCATGTTTTTTACTGATGTGTTGTACCTAGTTCCCAATTCAACATCTAATAGTCTGGACATAGTATGTTGTTTACCAATGTGTGGTACCTAGTCCTCAGTAAAATATCTGATAGTGTGGTACATAGCATGTTGTTTTGTAATGTGTTGTACCCATTCCCAGTTCAACATCTGATAATGTGGTACATAACATGTTGTTTACTGATGTGTTGTAGCTAGTCCCCATTCAATATCTGAAACTGTGGTACATACCATGTTGTTTACTAATGTGTTGTACCTAGTCATTGGTTATATTTGATAGTCTCGTACATAGCATTTTGTGTACCAATGTGTTGTACCTAGACCCAAGTTCAACATCTTATAGTGTGGTACATAGCATGTTGTTTACCTATGTATTTTACCTCATCCCCGTTTCAACATCTGATAGTGTGGTACTTAGCGTGTTGTTTACCGATGCATTGTACCTTGTCCCTGCTTCAATATCTGATAGTGTCATACATAGCATGTTGTTTACTGATGTGTTGTACCTAGCCTAAGATCAATATCTGATAATGTTTACATAGCATCTTATTTACAGATGTGTTGTACCTAGTCCTTGGTTCAATATCTGATAGAGTGGTACACAGCATGCTGTTTACTGATGTATGGTACCTAGTCCCCAGTTCAATATCTGATAGTGTGGTACATAGCATGTTGTTTACTGATGTGTTGTTGCTATTCTCAGTTCAACATCTAATAGTGTGGCACATAGAATGTTGTTTACCAGTGTGTTATACCTAGTCCCTGGTTCAACATATGATATTGTGGTACATAGCATGTTGTTTCTAAAGGGTTGCACCTATTACCGTTTCAACATCTGATATTGTGGTATGCAGCATGTTGTTTACCGATGTGTTATACCTTTTCCCTGGTTCAACAACTGATAGTGTGGTGCATAACATGTTGTTTTCCGATGTGTTGTACCAAGTTCTCGGTTCAACATCTGATAGTGTGATACATAGCATGTTGTTTACTAATGTCTTGTACCTATTCTTGTTTCATCATCTGATAGTGTGGTGTATGTCATGTTTTTTACCAATGTGTTCTACCTTGTTCTCTGTTCAACATCTGATAGTGTGGTATATAGTATGTTGTTTACCAATGATTTTTACCTAATCCCGGTCCAATATCTGATAGAGTGGTACATAGCATGTTGTTTACTGGTGTGTTGTGCCTTGTCCCCAGTTCAACATCTGATAGTGTGGTACACAGCATGCTGTTTACCGATGTGTGGTACCTAGTCCCCAGTTCAATATCTGATAGTGTGGTACATAGCATGTTGTTTACTGATGTGTTGTTGCTATTCTCAGTTCAACATCTAATAGTGTGGCACATAGAATGTTGTTTACCAGTGTGTTATACCTAGTCCCTGGTTCAACATATGATATTGTGGTACATAGCATGTTGTTTCTAAAGTGTTGCACCTATTACCGTTTCAACATCTGATATTGTGGTATGTAGCATGTTGTTTACCGATGTGTTGTACCTTTTCCCTGGTTCAGCAACTGATAGTGTGGTGCATAACATGTTGTTTTCCGATGTGTTGTACCAAGTCCTCGGTTCAACATCTGATAGTGTGATACATAGCATGTTGTTTACTAATGTCTTGACCTATTCTTGTTTCATCATCTGATAGTGTGGTGTATGTCATGTTTTTACCGATGTGTTCTACCTTGTTCTCTGTTCAACATCTGATAGTGTGGTATATAGTATGTTGTTTACCGATGATTTTTACCTAATCCCGGTTCAATATCTGATAGTCTGGTACATGCCATGTTGTTTACCAGTGTGTTGTAACTAGTCACTGGTTCAATATTTGATAGTCTGGTACATAGCTTGTTGTTTTCCGATGTGCTGTATCTATTCCCAAGTTCAACATCTGATAGTGTGGTACATGCCATGTTATTTACCAAAGTGTTGTACCTAGTCTCTGGTTCAACATCTGATAGCGTGTTGGAACTAGTCCATGATTCAACATCTGATAGTGTGGTACATAGCATGCTGTTTAATGATGTGTTGCACCTAGTCCCCATTTCAACATCTGATTGTTTTGTACATAGCATGTTGTTTGCTGATGTGTTGTACCTATTCCCTGTTCAATATCTGATAGTGTGGTAAATACTATGGTGTTTACCAATGTGTTGTACCTAATCATTGGTTATATTTGATAGTCTGGTACATAGCTTGTTGTATACCGATGTGTTGTACCTAGTCCCCAGTTCAGCATCTTATAGTGTGATACATAGCATGTTGTTTACCAATGCATTGTACTTTGTTCTTGCTTCAATATCTGATAGTGTCGTACATAATATCTTGATTACCAATGTTTTGTACCATTACCCTGGGTCAATATCTGATAGTGTGGTACATAGCATGTTGTTTACTGATGTGTTGTGCCTTGTCCCTGGTTCAACATCTGATAGTGTGGTACATAGCATCTTGTTTACCGATGCATTGTATCTAGTCCCCGGTTTAATATCTGATAGTGTGGTACATAGCATGCTGCTTACTGATGTGTTGTACATAGTCCCCAGTTGGATGTGTTGTAACTTGTCCCCGGTTCACTATCTGATTGTATGGTACATAGCATGTTGTTTACCCTTGTGTTATACCTAGTCCCTGGTTCAATATGTGATAGTGTGGTACATAGCATGTTGTTTACAGATGTGTTGTACCTAGTCCCTGGTTCAAGATCTGATAGTGTGGTACACAGCATGTTGTTTACCAATGTGTGGTAGTGCGTCCCCTGTTCAATATATGATGGTGTGGTACATAGCATGTTATTTACAGATGTGTTGTTCCTATTCTCAGTTCAACATCTGATAGTGTGGTACATAGCATTTTGTTTACTGATGTGTTTCACCTAGTCCCTGGTTCACCATCTAATATTGTGGTACATAGCATGTTATTTACTGATGCGTTGTACCTAATCCCCAATTCAACATCTGATAGTGCTGTACACAGCATGTTTTTTACAGATGTGTGATACCTAGTACCCGGTTCAATATCTGATAGTGTTGTACATAGCATGCTGTTTACCAATCTGTTGTACCTAGTCCCCGGTTCAATATCTGATAGTGTGGTACATAGCATGTTTTTTACTGATGTGTTGTACCTATTCTTAGCTCAACATCTGATAGTGTGGTACATAGCATGTTATTTACCGATGTGTTGTACCTAGTCCCCAGTTCAACATCTGATAGTGTTGTACACAGTATGTTTTTTACAGATGTGTGGTACCTAGTACCTGGTTCAATATCTGATAGTGTGGTACATAGCATGTTATTTACCAATGTTTTGTACCTATTCCCATTTCAATATCTGATAGTGTGGTATACAGCATGTTGTTTACCGATGTGTTATACTTAGTCTCTGGTGCAATATCTGATAGTGTGGTACATAGCGTGTTGTTTACTGATGTTTTGTACCTTGTCCCTGGTTCAATATCTGATAGTGCGATACATAGCATGTTGTTTACGAATGTGTTATACCTAGGCTCTGTTTCAATATCTGATAGTGTGGTAAATAGCATCTTGCTTACTGATGCATTATATCTAGTCCCCAGTTCAATATGCTATTGTGTGGTACATAGCATCTTATTTACTGATGTGTTGTACCAAGTCCCCGGTTCAATATCTGATAGAGTGGTATATAGCATGTTATTTACCTATGTGTTGTACCTTGTTCCCAGTTCAACATGTGATAGAGTGGTACACAGCATGCTGTTTACCGATGTGTGGTACATAGACCCTGGTTCAACATCTGATAGTGTGGTACATAGCATGTTGTTTACTGATGTGTTGTACCTATTCCCTGTTCAATATTCGATATTGTGGTACATACCATGTTGTTTACTAATGTGTTGTAGCTAGTCATTGGTTATATTTGATAGTCTGATACATAGCATGTCATTTACAATTGTGTTGTATCTAGTCCCCATTTCAACATCTGATAGTGTGGGACATAGCATGTTGTTTACCGATGTGTTGTACCTATTCCTGCTTCAATATCTGATAGTGTGGTACATAGCATGCTGTTTAACGATGTGTCGTACCTAATCCCTGGTTCAATATCTGATAGTATGGCACATAGCATGTTGTTTACTGATGTGTTGTACCTGCTCCCTGGTTCAATATCTGATAATGTGGTACATAGCATGTTGCTTACTGATGTGTTGTACCTTGTCCCCATTTTAGCATCTGATAATGTGGTACATAGCATGTTGCTTACTGATGTGTTGTACCTTGTCCCCATTTTAGCATCTGATAGTGTGGTACATAGCATGCTGTTTACATATGTGTTGTATCTAGTCCCGAGTTCAACATCTGTTAGTGTTGTAAATAGCATGTTGTTTACTGATGTGTTGTACCTAGTCCCCAGTTCAACATCTAATAGTCTGGTACATAGCATGTTGTTTACCGATGTGTGATACCTAGTCCTCGGTAAAATATCTGACAATGTGGTACATAGCATGTTGTTTACTGATGTGTTATAGTTATTCTCAGTTCAACATCTGATAGTGTGGTACAAAGCATGTTGTTTGCCGATGTGTTTTACCTAGTCCCCGTTTCAACATCTGATTGTGTTGTACATAGCATGTTGTTTACTGATGTGTTGTACCTATTCCCCATTCAATATCTGATAGTGTGGTACATACCATGTTGTTTACTAATGTGCAGTACCTAGTCATTGGCTTTATTTCATAGTCTGGTACATAGCATTTTGTATACCAATGTGTTTTACCTAGTCCCCAGTATAACATCTTATAGTGTGGTACATAGCATGTTGTTTACCTATCTGTTTTACCTCATCCCCGTTTCAACATCTGATAGTGTGGTACTTAGCGTGTTGTTTACAGATGCATTGTACCTTCTCCCTGCTTCAATATCTGATAGTGTCGTATATAACATCTTGTTTACTGATGTTTTGTACCATTTCCCTGGTTCAATATCTGATAGTGTGGTACACAGCATGCTGTTTACCGATGTGTTGTACCTATTCTCAGTTCAACATCTGCTAGTATGGTACATAGCATGTTGGTTACCGATGTGTTATACCTAGTCCCTGGTTCAACATATGATATTGTGGTACATAGCATGTTTTTTCTAATGTGTTGTACCTATTACAGTTTCAACAGCTGATAGTGTGGTACATAACATGTTGTTTACTGATGGGTTGTACCTTTTCCCCGGTTCAACATCTGATAGTGTGGTAGATATCATGTTGTTTTCTGATGTGTTGTTCCAAGTCCCCAGTTCAACATCTGATAGTATGGTACATCGCATGTTGTTTACTGATGTTTGTACCTAGTCCCTGTTTCAACATCTGATGGTGTGGTACATAGCATGTTGTTTACTAATGTCTTGTACCTATTCTTGTTTCATCATCTGATAGTGTGGTATATGTCATTTTTTTTACCAATGTGTTCTACCTTGTCCTTTGTTCAACATCTGAGAGTGTGGTACATAGCATGTTGTTTACCGATTATTTTTACCTAATCCCGGTTGAATATCTGATAGTGTGGTACATACCATGTTGTTTACCAATGAGTTATAACTAGTCACTGGTTCAATATTTGATAGTCTGGTACATTTCATGTTGTTTACCATTGTGTTGTATCTACTCCCCAGTTCAACATCTGATAGTGTGGGACATAGCATGTTGCTGAACAATGTGTTGTACCTAGTCCCTGGTTCAATATCTGATAGTGTGGTACATAACATGTTGCTTACCAAAGTGTTGTACCTAGTCCCTGGTTCAACATCTGATGGTGTGGTACATAGCATGTTGTTCACTGATGTATTGTAGCAAGTCCCCATTTCAGCATCTGATTGTGTTGTACATAGCATGTTGTTTTCTGATGTGTTGTTCCTGTTCCCCATTCAATATCTGATAGTGTGGTAAATACCATGTTGTTTACTAATGTGTTGTACCTAGTCATTGGTTATATTTGATAGTCTGGTACATAGCATGTTGTTTACCATTGTGTTATATCTAGTCCCCAGTTCAACATCTGATAGTGTGGGACATAGCATGTTGTTTACCGATGCGTTATTCCTAGTCCCCAGTTCAACATCTGATAGTGTGGTAGAAAGCATGTTGTTTACTGATGTGTTGTACCTATTCCTGCTTCAATATCTGATAGTGTGGAACATAGCATGTTGTTTAACGATGTGTTGTACCTTTTCCTTGGTTCAATATTTGATAGTATGTTACATAACATGTTGTTTACCGATGCATTGTACCTAGTCCCCGGTTCAATATCTGATAGTGTGGCACATAGCATCTTGTTTACCAATGTGTTGTTCCTACTTCCTGGTTCAATATCTGATAGTGTGGTACATAGCATGTTGTTTACTGATGTGTTGTACCTTGTCCCCATTTCAGCATCTGATAGTGTGGTACATAGCATGTTGTTTACTGATGTGTTGTACCTTGTCCCCATTTCAGCATCTGATAGTGTTGTAAATAGCATGTTGTTTACTGATGTGTTGTACTTAGTCCCCAGTTCAACATCTAATAGTCTGGTACATAGCATGTTGTTTACTGATGTGTGGTACCTAGTCCTCGGTAAAATATCTGATAATGTGGTACATAGCATGTTGTTTACTGATGTGTTGTACCTATTCTCAGTTCAACATCTGATAGTGTGGTACATAGCATGTTGTTTACTGATGTGTTGTACCTATTCTCCGTTCAATATCTGATAGTGTGGTACATACCATGTTGTTTACTAATGTGTTGTGCCTAGTCATTGGTTATATTTGATAGTCTGTTACATAGTATTTTGTATACTGATGTGTTGTACCTAGTCCCCAGTTCAACATCTTATAGTGTGGTACATAGCATGTTGTTTACCTATGTGGTTTACCTCATCCCCATTTCAACATCTGATAGTGTAGTACATAGCATATTGTTTACCGATGCATTGTACCTTGTCCCTGCTTCAATATTTGATAGTGTCGTACATAAGATCTTGATTACCGATGTTTTGTACCATTTCCCTGATTCAATATCTGATAGTGTGGTACATATCATGTTGTTTACTGATGTGTTGTACCTAGTCCCTGGTTCAACATCTGATAGTGTGGTACATAGCATGTTGTTTACTGATGTGTTGTACCTAGTCCCCATTTGAACACTGATAGTGTGGTACACAGCATGTTGTTTACCAATGTGTGGTAGTGCGTCCCCTGTTCAATATATGATGGTGTGGTACATAGCATGTTATTTACAGATGTGTTGTACCTATTCTCAGTTCAACATCTGATAGTGTGGTACATAGCATTTTGTTTACTGATGTGTTTCATCTAGTCCCTGGTTCACCATTTGATATTGTGGTACATAGCATGTTATTTACTGATGCGTTGCACCTAATCCCCAATTCAACATCTGATAGTGTTGTACACAGCATGTTTTTTACAGATGTGTGATACCTAGCACCCGGTTCAATATCTGATAGTGTTGGACATAGCATGCTGTTTACAGATCTGTTGTACCTAGTCCCTGGTTCAATATCTGATAGTGTGGTACATAGTACCTATTCTTAGTTCAACATCTGATAGTGTGGTACATAGCATGTTATTTACCGATGTGTTGTACCTAGTCCCCAGTTCAACATCTGATAGTGTTGTACACAGTATGTTTTTTACAGATGTGTGGTACCTAGTACCTGGTTCAATATCTGATAGTGTGGTACATAGCATGTTATTTACCAATGTTTTGTACCTATTCCCATTTTAATATCTGATAGTGTGGTATACAGCATGTTGTTTACCGATGTGTTATACTTAGTCTCTGGTGCAATATCTGATAGTGTGGTACATAGCGTGTTGTTTACTGATGTTTTGTACCTTGTCCCTGGTTCAATATCTGATAGTGTGGTACATAGCATGTTGTTTACGAATGTGTTATACCTAGGCTCTGTTTCAATATCTGATAGTGTGGTAAATAGCATCTTGCTTAGTGATGCATTATATCTAGTCCCCAGTTCAATATCCGATTGTGTGGTACATAGCATCTTATTTACTAATGTGTTGTACCTAGTCCCCGGTTCAATATCTGATAGAGTGGTATATAGCATGTTATTTACCTATGTGTTGTACCTTGTTCCCAGTTCAACATGTGATAGAGTGGTACACAGCATGCTGTTTACCGATGTGTGGTACATAGACCCTGGTTCAACATCTGATAGTGTGGTACATAGCATGTTGTTTACTGATGTGTTGTACCTATTCCCTGTTCAATATTCGATATTGTGGTACATACCATGTTGTTTACTAATGTGTTGTAGCTAGTCATTGGTTATATTTGATAGTCTGATACATAGCATGTCATTTACAATTGTGTTGTATCTAGTCCCCATTTCAACATCTGATAGTGTGGGACATAGCATGTTGTTTACCGATGTGTTGTACCTATTCCTGCTTCAATATCTGATAGTGTGGTACATAGCATGCTGTTTAACGATGTGTCGTACCTAATCCCTGGTTCAATATCTGATAGTATGGCACATAGCATGTTGTTTACTGATGTGTTGTACCTGCTCCCTGGTTCAATATCTGATAATGTGGTACATAGCATGTTGCTTACTGATGTGTTGTACCTTGTCCCCATTTTAGCATCTGATAATGTGGTACATAGCATGTTGCTTACTGATGTGTTGTACCTTGTCCCCATTTTAGCATCTGATAGTGTGGTACATAGCATGCTGTTTACATATGTGTTGTATCTAGTCCCGAGTTCAACATCTGTTAGTGTTGTAAATAGCATGTTGTTTACTGATGTGTTGTACCTAGTCCCCAGTTCAACATCTAATAGTCTGGTACATAGCATGTTGTTTACCGATGTGTGATACCTAGTCCTCGGTAAAATATCTGACAATGTGGTACATAGCATGTTGTTTACTGATGTGTTATAGTTATTCTCAGTTCAACATCTGATAGTGTGGTACATAGCATGTTGTTTGCCGATGTGTTTTACCTAGTCCCCGTTTCAACATCTGATTGTGTTGTACATAGCATGTTGTTTACTGATGTGTTGTACCTATTCCCCATTCAATATCTGATAGTGTGGTACATACCATGTTGTTTACTAATGTGCAGTACCTAGTCATTGGCTTTATTTCATAGTCTGGTACATAGCATTTTGTATACCAATGTGTTTTACCTAGTCCCCAGTTCAACATCTGATAGTGTGGTACTTAGCGTGTTGTTTACAGATGCATTGTACCTTCTCCCTGATTCAATATCTGATAGTGTCATATATAACATCTTGTTTACTGATGTTTTGTACCATTTCCCTGGTTCAATATCTGATAGTGTGGTACATCATGTTGTTTACTGATGCATTGTACCTAGTCTCAGATCAATATCTGATAGTGTTGTACATAGCATCTTATTTACAGATGTGTTGTACCTAGTCCTCAGTTCAATATCTGATAGTGTGGTACACAGCATGCTGTTTACTGATGTGTTGTACCTATTCTCAGTTCAACATCTGCTAGTATGGTACATAGAATGTTGGTTACCGATGTGTTATACCTAGTCCCTGGTTCAACATATGATATTGTGGTACATAGCATGTTTTTTTCTAATGTGTTGTACCTATTACAGTTTCAACAGCTGATAGTGTGGTATATAGCATGTTGTTTACCTATGTGTTGTACCTTTTCCCCGGTTCAACATCTGATAGTGTGGTATGTATCATGTTGTTTTCCGATGTGTTGTACCAAGTCCCCAGTTCAACATCTTATAGGAGGGTACATAGCATGTTGTTTACTGATGTTTTGTACCTAGTCCCTGTTTCAACATATGATGGTGTGGTACTTCGCATGTTGTTTACTAATGTATTGTACCTTTTCTTGTTTCATCATCTGATAGTGTGGTATATGTCATTTTTTTTACCAATGTGTTCTACCTTGTCCTTTGTTCAACATCTGAGAGTGTGGTACATAGCATGTTGTTTACCGATTATTTTTACCTAATCCCGGTTCAATATCTGATAGTGTGGTACATACCATGTTGTTTACCTATGAGTTATAACTAGTCACTGGTTCAATATTTGATAGTCTGGTACATATCATGTTGTTTACCATTGTGTTGTATCTACTCCCCAGTTCAACATCTGATAGTGTGGGACATAGCATGTTGCTGAACAATGTATTGTACCTAGTCCCTGGTTCAATATCTGATAGTGTGGTACATAACATGTTGCTTACCGATGTGTTGTACCTAGTCCCTGGTTCAACATCTGATGGTGTGGTACATAGCATGTTGTTCACTGATGTATTGTAGCAAGTCCCCATTTCAGCATCTGATTGTGTTGTACATAGCATGTTGTTTTCTGATGTGTTGTTCCTGTTCCCCATTCAATATCTGATAGTGTGGTACATACCATGTTGTTTACTAATGTGTTGTACCTAGTCATTGGTTATATTTGATGGACTGGTACATAGCATGTTGTTTACCATTGTGTTATATCTAGTCCCCAGTTCAACATCTGATAGTGTGGGACATAGCATGTTGTTTACCGATGCGTTGTTCCTAGTCCCTGGTTCAACATCTGATAGTGTGGTACATAGCATGTTGTTTACTGATGTGTTGTACCTAGTCCCCGTTTGAACACTGATAGTGTGGTACACAGCATGTTGTTTACCAATGTGTGGTAGTGCGTCCCCTGTTCAATATCTGATAGTGTGGTACATAGAATGTTGTTTAGCGATATGTTGTACCTATTTTCAGTTCTTCATCTGATAGTGTGGTACATAGCATTTTGTTTACTGATGTGTCTTACGTAGTCCCTGGTTCAACATCTGATATTGTGGCACATAGCATGTTATTTCCCGATGCGTTGTATCTAATCCCCAATTCAACATCTGATAGTGTTGTACATAGCATGTTTTTACAGATGTGTGATACCTAGTACCAGGTTCAATATCTGATAGTGTTGTAAATAGCATACTGTTTACCGATCTGTTGTACCTAGTCCCCGGTTCAATATCTGATAGTGTGGTACATAGTACCTATTCTCAGTTCAACATCTGATAGTGTGGTACATAGCATGTTATTTACCGATGCGTTGTACCTAGTCCCCAGTTCAACATCTGATAGTGTTGTACACAGCATGTTTTTTACAGATGTGTGGTACCTAGTACCCGGTTCAATATCTGATAGTGTGGTACATAGCATGCTGTTTACCAATGTTTTGTACCTATTCCCATTTTAATATCTGATAGTGTGGTATACAGCATGTTGTTTACCGATGTGTTATACTTAGTCTCTGGTGCAATATCTGATAGTGTGGTACATAGCGTGTTGTTTACTGATGTTTTGTACCTTGTCCCTGGTTCAATATCTGATAGTGTGGTACATAGCATGTTGTTTACGAATGTGTTATACCTAGGCTCTGTTTCAATATCTGATAGTGTGGTAAATAGCATCTTGCTTAGTGATGCATTATATCTAGTCCCCAGTTCAATATCCGATTGTGTGGTACATAGCATCTTATTTACTGATGTGTTGTACCTAGTCCCCGGTTCAATATCTGATAGAGTGGTATATAGCATGTTATTTACCTATGTGTTGTACCTTGTTCCCAGTTCAACATGTGATAGAGTGGTACACAGCATGCTGTTTACCGATGTGTGGTACATAGACCCTGGTTCAACATCTGATAGTGTGGTACATAGCATGTTGTTTACTGATGTGTTGTACCTATTCCTGTTCAATATTCGATATTGTGGTACATACCATGTTGTTTACTAATGTGTTGTAGCTAGTCATTGGTTATATTTGATAGTCTGATACATAGCATGTCATTTACAATTGTGTTGTATCTAGTCCCCATTTCAACATCTGATAGTGTGGGACATAGCATGTTGTTTACCGATGTGTTGTACCTATTCCTGCTTCAATATCTGATAGTGTGGTACATAGCATGCTGTTTAACGATGTGTCGTACCTAATCCCTGGTTCAATATCTGATAGTATGGCACATAGCATGTTGTTTACTGATGTGTTGTACCTGCTCCCTGGTTCAATATCTGATAATGTGGTACATAGCATGTTGCTTACTGATGTGTTGTACCTTGTCCCCATTATAGCATCTGATAATGTGGTACATAGCATGTTGCTTACTGATGTGTTGTACCTTGTCCCCATTTTAGCATCTGATAGTGTGGTACATAGCATGCTGTTTACATATGTGTTGTATCTAGTCCCGAGTTCAACATCTGTTAGTGTTGTAAATAGCATGTTGTTTACTGATGTGTTGTACCTAGTCCCCAGTTCAACATCTAATAGTCTGGTACATAGCATGTTGTTTACCGATGTGTGATACCTAGTCCTCGGTAAAATATCTGACAATGTGGTACATAGCATGTTGTTTACTGATGTGTTATAGTTATTCTCAGTTCAACATCTGATAGTGTGGTACATAGCATGTTGTTTGCCGATGTGTTTTACCTAGTCCCCATTTCAACATCTGATTGTGTTGTACATTGCATGTTGTTTACTGATGTGTTGTACCTATTCCCCATTCAATATATGATAGTGTGGTACATACCATGTTGTTTACTAATGTGCAGTACCTAGTCATTGGCTTTATTTCATAGTCTGGTACATAGCATTTTCTATACCAATGTGTTTTACCTAGTCCCCAGTTCAACATCTTATAGTGTGGTACATAGCATGTTGTTTACCTATGTGTTTTACCTCATCCCCGTTTCAACATCTGATAGTGTGGTACTTAGCGTGTTGTTTACAGATGCATTGTACCTTCTCCCTGATTCAATATCTGATAGTGTCATATATAACATCTTGTTTACTGATGTTTTGTACCATTTCCCTGGTTCAATATCTGATAGTGTGGTACATCATGTTGTTTACTGATGCATTGTACCTAGTCTCAGATCAATATCTGATAGTGTTGTACATAGCATCTTATTTACAGATGTGTTGTACCTAGTCCTCAGTTCAATATCTGATAGTGTGGTACACAGCATGCTGTTTACTGATGTGTTGTACCTATTCTCAGTTCAACATCTGCTAGTATGGTACATAGAATGTTGGTTTACCGATGTGTTATACCTAGTCCCTGGTTCAACATATGATATTGTGGTACATAGCATGTTTTTTCTAATGTGTTGTACCTATTACAGTTTCAACAGCTGATAGTGTGGTATATAGCATGTTGTTTACCTATGTGTTGTACCTTTTCCCCGGTTCAACATCTGATAGTGTGGTATGTATCATGTTGTTTTCCGATGTGTTGTACCAAGTCCCCAGTTCAACATCTTATAGGAGGGTACATAGCATGTTGTTTACTGATGTTTTGTACCTAGTCCCTGTTTCAACATATGATGGTGTGGTACATCGCATGTTGTTTACTAATGTATTGTACCTTTTCTTGTTTCATCATCTGATAGTGTGGTATATGTCATTTTTTTTACCAATGTGTTCTACCTTGTCCTTTGTTCAACATCTGAGAGTGTGGTACATAGCATGTTGTTTACCGATTATTTTTACCTAATCCCGGTTCAATATCTGATAGTGTGGTACATACCATGTTGTTTACCAATGAGTTATAACTAGTCACTGGTTCAATATTTGATAGTCTGGTACACATCATGTTGTTTACCATTGTGTTGTATCTACTCCCCAGTTCAACATCTGATAGTGTGGGACATAGCATGTTGCTGAACAATGTATTGTACCTAGTCCCTGGTTCAATATCTGATAGTGTGGTACATAACATGTTGCTTACCGATGTGTTGTACCTAGTCCCTGGTTCAACATCTGATGGTGTGGTACATAGCATGTTGTTCACTGATGTATTGTAGCAAGTCCCCATTTCAGCATCTGATTGTGTTGTACATAGCATGTTGTTTTCTGATGTGTTGTTCCTGTTCCCCATTCAATATCTGATAGTGTGGTACATACCATGTTGTTTACTAATGTGTTGTACCTAGTCATTGGTTATATTTGATGGACTGGTACATAGCATGTTGTTTACCATTGTGTTATATCTAGTCCCCAGTTCAACATCTGATAGTGTGGGACATAGCATGTTGTTTACCGATGCGTTGTTCCTAGTCCCCGGTTCAACATCTGATAGTGTGGTACAAAGCATGTTGTTTACTGATGTGTTGTACCTATTTCCGCTTCAATATCTGATCGTGTGGTACATAGCATGTTGTTTAATGATGTGTTGTACCTGGTCCCTGGTTCAATATTTGGTAGTGTGGTATATAACATGTTGTTTACCGATGCATTGTACCTAGTCCCCGGTTCAATATCTGATAGTGTGGCACATAGCATCTTGTTTACCAATGTGTTATACCTACTTCCTGGTTCAATATCTGATAGTGTGCTACGTAGCATGTTGTTTACTGATGTGTTGGTGTACCTTGTCCCCATTTCAGCATCTGATAGTGTGGTACATAGCATGTTGTTTACTGATGTGTTGTACATTGTCCCCATTTCATCATCTGATAGTGTTGCCAATAGCATGTTGTTTACTGATGTGTTGTACCTAGTCCCCAGTTCAACATCTAATAGTCTGGTACATATCATGTTGTTTACCGATGTGAGGTACCTAGTCCTTGGTAAAATATCTGATAATGTGGTACATAACATGTTGTTTACTAATGTGTTGTACCTATTCTCAGTTCAACATCTGATAGTCTGGTACATAGCATGTTGTTTACTGATGTGTTGTACCTTGTCCCCATTTAAGCATCTGATAGTGTTGTACATAGCATGTTGTTTACTGATGTGTTGTACCTAGTCCCCAGTTCAACATCTAATAGTCTGGTACATAGCATGTTGTTTACCGAAGTGTGGTACCCAGTCCTCGGTAAAATATCTGATAATGTGGTACATAGCATGTTGTTTACTGATGTGTTGTACCTATTCTCAGTTCAACATCTGATAGTGTGGTACATAGCATGTTGTTTACTGATGTGTTGTACCTATTCTCCGTTCAATATCTGATAGTGTGGTACATACCATGTTGTTTACTAATGTGTTGTGCCTAGTCATTGGTTATATTTGATAGTCTGGTACATAGTATTTTGTATACCGCTGTGTTGTACCTAGTCCCCAGTTCAACATCTTATAGTGTGGTACATAGCATGTTGTTTACCTATGTGTTTTACCTCATCCCCATTTCAACATCTAATAGTGTAGTACATAGCATGTTGTTTACCGATGCATTGTACCTTGTCCCTGCTTCAATATTTGATAGTATCGTACATAACATCTTGATTACCAATGTTTTGTACCATTTCCCTGGTTCAATATCTGATAGTGTGGTACATAGCATGTTGTTTACTGATGTGTTGTACCTAGTCCCTGGTTCAACATCTGATAGTGTGGTACATAGCATGTTGTTTACTGATGTGTTGTACCTAGTCCCCGTTTCAACATCTGATTGTGTTGTACATAGCATGTTGTTTACTGATGTGTTGTACCTATTCCCTGTTCAGTATCTGATAGTGTGGTACATACCATGTTTTTTACTGATGTGTTGTACTTAGTCCCCTGTTCAACATCTGATAGTGTGGTACATAGCATGTCGTTTACAGATGTGTTCTACCTTGTCCCCGGTTCAATATTTGATTGCGTGGTAAATAGCATATTGTTTACTGATGTGTTTTACCTACTCTCCGGTGTAATATCTGATAGTGTGGTACATAGCATGTTGTTACTGATGCTTTGTACCTAGTCTCAGATCAACATCTGATAGTGTGGTACATAGAATATTGTTTACCGATGTGCTATACCTAGTCCCTGGTTCAACATATTATATTGTGGTACATAGCATGTTGTTTACTAATGTGTTGTACCTATTTCCGGTTCAAATTCTGATAGTGTGGTACATATCATGTTGTTTTCTGATGTGTTGTACCAAGTCATTGGTTCAACATCTGCTAATGTGGTACATAGCATGCTTTTTTATCATTGTTTTGTACCTAGTCCCTGTTTCAACATCTGATAGTGTGGTACATAGCATGTTGTTAACCGATGTGTTTTATCTATTCCCGGTTCAATATCTGATAGTCTGGTACATACCATGTTGCTTACTGGTGTGTTGTAACTAGTCACTGGTTCAATATTTGATAGTCTGGTACATAGCTTGTTGTTTACCGATGTGTTGTTTCTATTCCCCAGTTCAACATCTGATAGTGTGGGACATAGCATGTTGTTTACCAATGTATTGTACCTAGTCCCTGGGTCAACATCCGACAGTCTGGTACAAAGCATGTTGTTTACTGATGTTTTGTACCTATTCCCCATTCTATATCTGATAGTGTGGTACATACCATGTTGTTTACCAATGTGCTGTACCTAGTCATTGGTTATATTCGATAGTCTTGAACATAGCATGTTGTATACTGATGTGTTGTACCTAGTCCCGAGTTCAACATGTTATAGTGTGGTACACAGCATGTTGTTTACCAATGTGTTATACCTAGGCCCTGTGTCAATATCTGATAGTGTGGTACATAGCATCTTGCTTACTGATGCGTTATATCTAGCCTAAGTTCAATATCTGATTGTGTGGTACATAGCATGTTGTTTACCGTAGCATTTTACCTAGTCTCAGATCAATATCTGATAGTGTGGTACATAGCATCTTATTTACCGATGTGTTGTACCTAGTCCCTGGTTCAATATCTGATAGAGTGGTACATAGCATGTTGTTTACTGATGTGTTGTAGCTTGTCCCCAGTACTACATGTGATAGTGTGCTACACAGCATGTTGCTTACCGATGTGTGGTACGTAGTCCCCGGTTCAATATCTGATAGTGTGGTACATAGCATGTTGTTTACCGATGTGTTGTACCTATTCTCAGTTCAACATCTGATAGTGTGGTACATAGAATGTTGTTTACTGATGTGTTATATCTAGTCCCTGGTTCAACATATGATATTGTAGTACATAGCATGTTGTTTCTAATGAGTTGTAGATATTACCGTTTCAAAATCTGAATGTGTGGTACATATTATGTTGTTTTCCGATGTGTTGTACCAAGTCCCCAGTTCAATATCTGATAGTGTGGTACATAGCAAGTTCATTACCCATGCTTTGTACCTAGTCTTTGTTTCAACATCTGATAGTGTGGTATATGTCATGTTTTTTACCAATGTGTTCTATCTTGTCCTCTGTTCAACATCTGATAGTGTGGTACATAGCATTTTGTTTACCGATGATTTCTACCTAATCCCAGTTCAATATCTGATAGTGTGGTATATAGCATGTTGTTTACCTATGTGTTGTACCTTTTCCCCGGTTCAACATCTGATAGTGTGGTACGTATCATGTTGTTTTCCGATGTGTTGTACCAAGTCCCCAGTTCAACATCTGATAGTATGGTACATAGCATGTTGTTTACTGATGTTTTGTACCTAGTCCCTGTTTCAACATATGATGGTGTGGTACATAGCATGTTGTTTACTAATGTATTGTACCTTTTCTTGTTTCATCATCTGATAGTGTGGTATATGTCATTTTTTTTACCAATGTGTTCTACCTTGTCCTTTGTTCAACATCTGAGAGTGTGGTACATAGCATGTTGTTTACCGATTATTTTTACCTAATCCCGGTTCAATATCTGATAGTGTGGTACATACCATGTTGTTTACCAATGAGTTATAACTAGTCACTGGTTCAATATTTGATAGTCTGGTACATATCATGTTGTTTACCATTGTGTTGTATCTACTCCCCAGTTCAACATCTGATAGTGTGGGACATAGCATGTTGCTGAACAATATGTTGTACCTAGTCCCTGGTTCAATATCTGATAGTGTGGTACATAACATGTTGCTGAACAATGTGTTGTACCTAGTCCCTGGTTCAATATCTGATAGTGTGGTACAAAGCATATATTTTACCGATGTGTTGTACCTATTCCCACTTCAATATCTGATAGTGTGGTACATAGCATGCTGTTTAACGATGTGTTGTACCTAGTCCCTGGTTCAATATCTGATAGTGTGGTACATAACATGTTGCTTACCGATGTGTTGTACCTAGTCCCTGGTTCAACATCTGATGGTGTGGTACATAGCATGTTGTTCACTGATGTATTGTAGCAAGTTCCCATTTCAGCATCTGATTGTGTTGTACATAGCATGTTGTTTTCTGATGTGTTGTACATATTCCCACTTCAATATCTGATAGTGTGGTACATAGCATGCTGTTTAACGATGTGTTGTACCTAGTCCCTGGTTCAATATCTGATAGTGTGGTACATAACATGTTGCTTACCGATGTGTTGTACCTAGTCCCTGGTTCAACATCTGATGGTGTGGTACATAGCATGTTGTTCACTGATGTATTGTAGCAAGTCCCCATTTCAGCATCTGATTGTGTTGTACATAGCATGTTGTTTTCTGATGTGTTGTACATATTCCCACTTCAATATCTGATAGTGTGGTACATAGCATGCTTTTTAACGATGTGTTGTACCTAGTCCCTGGTTCAACATCTGATAGTGTGGTACATAGAATGTTGTTTACTGATGTGTTATATCTAGTCCCTGGTTCAACATATGATATTGTAGTACATAGCATGTTGTTTCTAATGTGTTGTACAAATTACCGTTTCAAATTCTGAATGTGTGGTACATATCATGTTGTTTTCCGATGTGTTGTACCAAGTCCCCAGTTCAATATCTGATAGTGTGGTACATAGCAAGTTCATTACCCATGCTTTGTACCTAGTCTTTGTTTCAACATCTGATAGTGTGGTACATGTCATGTTTTTTACCAATGTGTTCTATCTTGTCCTCTGTTCAACATCTGATAGTGTGGTACATAGCATTTTGTTTACCGATGATTTCTACCTAATCCCAGTTCAATATCTGATAGTGTGGTACATACCATGTTGTTTTCCGATATGTTGTAACTAGTCACTGGTTCAATATTTGATCGTCTGGTACATAGCATGTTGTTTACCATTGTATTGTATCTAGTCCCCAGTTCAACATCTGATAGTGCTGGACATAGTATATTGTTTACCGATGTGTTGTACCTAGTCCCAGGTTCAACCTCTGATAGTGTGGTACATAGCATCTTGTTTACCTATGCGTTGTATCTAGTCCCCAGTTTAATAACTGATAGTGTGGTACATAGCATCTTGTTTACCGATGTGTTGTACCTAGTCCCCAGTTCAACATCTTATAGTGTAGTACATAGCATGTTGTTTATCTATGTGTTTTACCTCATCCCCGGTTCTACATCTGTTAGTGTGAAACATAGCATGTTGTTTATGAATGCATTGTACTTTGTTCTTGCTTCAATATCTGATAGTGTCATACATAATATATTGATTACCAATGTTTTGTACCATTTCCGTGGTTCAATATCTGATAGTGTGGTACATAGCATGTTGTTTACCGATGCGTTGTATCTAGTCCCCAGTTTAATAACTGATAGTGTGTTACATAGCATCTTGTTTACCGATGTGTTGTACCTAGTCCCTCGTTCAACATCTGATAGTGTGGTACATAGCATGTTGTTTACGGATGTGTTGTACCTTGTCCCCAGTTCACTATCTGATTGTATGGTACACAGCATGTTGTTTGCCCATCTGTTATACCTAGTCCCTGGCTCAATATCTGATAGTGTGGTGCACAGCATGTTGTTTACCAATGTGTGATACATAGTCCCCTGTTCAATATCTGATAGTGTGGTACATAGCATGTTGTTTACTAATAAGTTGTACCTAGTCATTGGTTATATTTGATAGTCTGGTACATAGCATGTTGTTTACCATTGTGTTGTATCTAGTCCCCAGTTCAACATCTGATAGTGTGGGACATAGCATGTTGTTTACCGATGTGTTGTACCTAGTCCCCGATTCAACATCTGATAGTGTGGTACAAAGCATGTTGTTTACCGATGTGTTGTACCTATTCCCACTTCAATATCTGACAGTGTGGTACATAGCATGTTGTTTAATGATGTGTTGTACCTAGTCCCTGGTTCAATATCTGATAGTGTGGCACATAGCATCTTGTTTACCGATGTGTTGTACCTACTCCCTGGTTCAATATCTGATAGTGTGTTACATAGCATGTTGCTTACTGATGTGTTGTACCTTGTCCCCATTTAGCATCTGATAGTGTGGTACATAGCATGTTGTTTACGGATGTGTTGTATCTAGTCCCGAGTTCAACATCTGTTAGTATTGTAAATAGCATGTTTTTTACTGATGTGTTGTACCGAGTCCCCAGTTCAACATCTAATAGTCTGCTACATTGTATGTTGTTTACCGATGTGTGGTACCTAGTCCTCAGTAAAATATCTGATAGTGTGGTACATAACATGTTGTTTACTGATGTGTTGTACCTAGTCCCCGCTTCAACATCTGATTGTGTTGTACATAGCATGTTGTTTACTGATGTGTTGTACCTATTCCCCATTCAATATCTGATAGTGTGGTACATACCATGTTGTTTACTAATGTGTTGTAGTCATTGGTTATATTTGATAGTCTGGTACATAACATTTTGTATACCAATGTGTTGTATCTAGCCCCCAGTTCAACATCTTATAGTTTTGTACATAGCATGTTGTTTACCTATGGGTTTTACCTCATCCCCGTTTCAACATCTGATAGTGTGGTACATAGTGTGTTCTTTACCGATGCATTGTACCTTGTCCCTGCTTCAATATCTGATAGTGTCGTACATAGCATGTTGTTTACTGATGTGTTTTACCTAGTCTAAGATCAATAACTGATAGTGCTTACATAGCATGTTATTTACAGATGTGTTGTACCTAGTCCTCAGTTCAATATCTGATAGAGTGGTACATAGCATGTCGTTTACTGATGTGTTGTACCTTATCCCCAGATCTACATCTGATAGTGTGGTACACAGCATGCTGTTTACCGATGTGTGGTACCTAGTCCCCAGTTCAGTATCTGATAGTGTGGTACATAGCATGTTGTTTACTGATGTGTTGTACCCTATTCTCAGTTCAACATCTGATAGTGTGGTACATAGAATGTTGTTTACCAATGTGTTATACCTAGTCCCTGGTTCAACACATGCTATTGTGGTGTTAACCGATCATTTTTACCTAATCCCGGTTCAATATCTGATAGTCTTGTACATGCCATGTTGTTTACCGGTGTGTTGTAACTAGTCACTGGTTCAGTATTTGATAGTCTGTTACATAGCATGTTGTTTATCGATGTGTTGTACCTATTCCCACTTCAATATCTGATAGTGTGGGACATAGCATGCTGTTTAACAATGTCTTGTACCTAGTCCCTGGTTCAATATCTGATAGTGTGGTACATAGCATGTTGCTTACTGATGTGTTGTACCTTGTCCCCATTTTAGCATATGGTAGTGTGGTACATAGCATGTTGTTTACGGATGTGTTTTATCTAGTCCTGAGTTCAACATCTGTTAGTGTTGTAAATAGCATGTTTTTTTACTGATGTGTTGTACCTAGTCCCCAGTTCAACATCTAATAGTCTGGTACATTGTATGTTGTTTACCGATGTGTGGTACCTAGTCCTCAGTAAAATATCTGATAGTGTGGTACATAGCATGTTGTTTACTGATGTGTTGTACCTAGTCCCCGTTTCAACATCTGATTGTGTTGTACATAGCATGTTGTTTACTGATGTGTTGTACCTTTTCACCATTCAATATCTGATAGTGTGGTACATACCATGTTGTTTACTAATGTGTTGTACCTAGTCATTGGTTATATTTGATTGTCTGGTACACAGCATTTTGTATACCAATGTGTTGTACCTAGCCCCCAGTTCAACATCTTATAGTTTAGTACATAGCATGTTGTTTACCTATGTGTTTTACCTCATCCCCGTTTCAACATCTGATAGTGTGGTACTTAGTGTGTTGTTTACTGATGCGTTGTACCTTGTCCCTGCTTCAATATCTGATAGTGTCATACAAAGCATGTTGTTTAGTGATGCGTTGTACCTAGTCTCAGATCAATAACTGAGTGCTTACATAGCATCTTATTTACAGATGTGTTGTACCTAGTCCTTGGTTCAATATCTGATAGAGTGGTACATAGCATGTTGTTTACTGATGTGTTGTACCTTATCCCCAGTTCAGCATCTGATAGTGTGGTACACAGCATGCTGTTTACTGATGTGTGGTACCTACTCCCCAGTTCAATATCTGATAGTGTGGTACATAGCATGTTGTTTACTGATGTGTTGTACATAGTCCCCAGTTCAGCATCTGATAGTGTGGTGCATAGCATGTTGTTTACGGATGTGTTGTACCTTGTCCCCGGTTCACTATCTGATTGTGTGGTACATAGCATGTTGTTTACCCGTGTGTTATAACTAGTCCCTGGTTCAATATTTGATAGTGTGGTACATAGCATGTTGTTTACTGATGTGTTGTACCCTAGTCTCAGTTCAACATCTGATAGTGTATTATATAGAATGTTGTTTACCAATGTGTTATACCTAGTCCCTGGTTCAACACATGCTATTGTGGTACATAGCATGTTGTTTCTAAAGTGTTGCACCTATTACCATTTCAACATCTGATAGTGTGGTATATAGCATGTTGTTTACCGATGTGTTGTACCTTTTCCCCAGTTCAACATCTGATAGTGTTTACATAGCATGTTGTTTACTGCTGTTTTGTACCTATTCTTGTTTCATCATCTGATAGTGTGATATATGTCATGTTTTTTACTGATGTGTTCTAGCTTGTCCTCTGTTCACCATCTGATAGTGTGGTACATAGCATGTTGTTTACCGATAATTTTTACCTAATCCTGGTTCAATATCTGATAGTCTGGTGCATGCCATGTTGTTTACCGGTGTGTTGTAACTAGTCACTGGTTCAATATTTGATAGTCTGGTACATAGCTTGTTGTTTACCGATGTGTTGTACCTATTCCCGCTTCAATATCTGATAGTGTGGTACATAGCATGTTATTTAATGATGTTTTGCACCTAGTCCCCATTTCAACATCTGATTGTTTTGTACATAGCATGTTGTTTACTGATGTGTTATACCTATTCCCCGTTCAATATCTGATAGTGTGGTAAATACCATGGTGTTTACCAATGTGTTGTACCTAATCATTGTTTATATTTGATAGTCTGGTACATAGCATGTTGTATACCGATATGTTGCACCTAGTCCACAGTTCAACATCTTATAGTGTGGTACATGGCATGTTGTTTATCTATGTGTTTTACCTCATCCCCGGTTCAACATCTGATAGTGTGATACAAAGCATGTTGTTTACCAATGCATTGTACTTTGTTCTTGCTTCAATATTTGATAGTGTCGTACATAATATCTTGATTACCAATGTTTTGTACCATTTCCGTGGTTCAATATCTGATAGTGTGGTACATAGCATGTTGTTTACAGATGTGTTGTACCTTGTCCCTGGTTCACTATCTGATTGTGTGGTACATAGCATGCTGTTTACCCATGTGTTATAACTAGTCCCTGGTTAAATATCTGATAGTGTAGTACATAGCATGTTGTTTACTGATGGATTGTACCTAGTCCCCAGTTCAACATCTGATAGTGTGGTACACAGCATGCTGTTTACCAATGTGTGGTACCTAGTCCCCAGTTCAATATCTGATAGTGGGGTACATAGCATGTTGTTTACTGATGTGTTGTACCCTATTTTCAGTTCAACATCTGATAGTGTGGTACATAGAATGTTGTCTACCAATGTGTTATACCTAGTCCCTGGTTCAACGCATCCTATTATGGTACATAGCATGTTGTTTCTAAAGTGTTGCACCTATTACCATTTCAACATCTGATAGTGTGGTATATAGCATGTTGTTTACCGAAGTGTTGTTCCTTTTCCCCGGTTCAACATCTGATAGTGTGGTACATAGCATGTTGTTTACTGATGTGTTGTACATAGTCCCCAGTTCAACATCTGATAGTGTGGTACATAGCATGTTGTTTACGGATGTGTTGTACCTTGTCCCTGGTTCACTATCTGATTGTGTGGTACTTAGCATGTTGTTTACCCATGTGTTATACCTTGTCCCTGGTTCAATATCTGATAGTGTGGTACATAGCATGTTGTTTACTGATGTGTTGTACATAGTCCCCAGTTCAGCATCTGATAGTGTGGTACATAGCATGTTGTTTACGGATGTGTTGTACCTTGTCCCCGGTTCACTATCTGATTGTGTGGTACATAGCATGTTGTTTACCCATGTGTTATACCTAGTCCCTGGTTCAATATCTGATAGTGTGGTACATAGCATGTTGTTTACTGATGCATTGTACCTAGTCCCCAGTTCAACATCTGATAGTGTGGTACACAGCATGTTGTTTACCGATGTGTGGTACTTAGTCCCCTGTTCAATATCTGATAGTGTGGTACATAGCATGTTGTTTACTGATGTGTTGTACCCTAGTCTCAGTTCAACATCTGATAGTGTATTATATAGAATGTTGTTTACCAATGTGTTATACCTAGTCCCTGGTTCAACACATGCTATTGTGGTACATAGCATGTTGTTTCTAAAGTGTTGCACCTATTACCATTTCAACATCTGATAGTGTGGTATATAGCATGTTGTTTACCGATGTGTTGTACCTTTTCCCCAGTTCAACATCTGATAGTGTTTACATAGCATGTTGTTTACTGCTGTTTTGTACCTATTCTTGTTTCATCATCTGATAGTGTGATATATGTCATGTTTTTTACTGATGTGTTCTAGCTTGTCCTCTGTTCACCATCTGATAGTGTGGAACATAGCATGTTGTTTACCGATAATTTTTACCTAATCCTGGTTCAATATCTGATAGTCTGGTACATGCCATGTTGTTTACCGGTGTGTTGTAACTAGTCACTGGTTCAATATTTGATAGTCTGTTACATAGCTTGTTGTTTACCGATGTGCTGTATCTATTCCCCAGTTCAACATCTGATAGTGTGGTACATAGCATTTTGTTTACCGATGTGTTTTACCTTTTCCCGGTTCAATATCTAATAGGGTGGTACATGCCATGTTGTTTAACGGTGTGTTGTAACTAGTCACTGGTTCAATATTTGATAGTCTGGTACATAGCTTGTTGTTTACCGATGTGTTGTACCTATTCCCGCTTCAATATCTGATAGTGTGGTACATAGCATGTTATTTAATGATGTTTTGCACCTAGTCCCCATTTCAACATCTGATTGTTTTGTACATAGCATGTTGTTTACTGATGTGTTGTACCTATTCCCCGTTCAATATCTGATAGTGTGGTAAATACCATGGTGTTTACCAATGTGTTGTACCTAATCATTGTTTATATTTGATAGTCTGGTACATAGCATGTTGTATACCGATATGTTGCACCTAGTCCACAGTTCAACATCTTATAGTGTGGTACATAGCATTTTGTTTATCTATGTGTTTTACCTCATCCCCGGTTCAACATCTGATAGTGTGGTACATAGCATGTTGTTTACCAATGCATTGTACTTTGTTCCTGCTTCAATATCTGATAGTGTCGTACATAATATCTTGATTACCAATGTTTTGTACCATTTCCGTGGTGCAATATCTGATAGCGTGGTACATAGCATGTTGTTTACAGATGTGTTGTACCTTGTCCCTGGTTCACTATCTGATTGTGTGGTACATAGCATGTTGTTTACTGATGTGTTGTACATAGTCCCCAGTTCAACATCTGATAGTGTTGTACATAGCATGTTGTTTATGGATGCGTTGTACCTTGTCCCCGGTTCACTATCTGATTGTATGCTACATAGCATGTTATTTACTAATGTTTTGTACCTATTCCCATTTCAACATCTGATAGTGTGGTATACAGCATGCTGTTTACCAATGTGTTGTACCTAGTCACCGGTGCAATATCTGATAGCGTGGTACATAGCATTTTGTTTACTGATGCGTTGTACATATTCCTGGTTAAATATCTGATAATGTGGTACATTCCATGTTGTTTACCAATGTGTTGTACCTAGTCACTGGTTCAATATCTGATAGCGTGGTACATAGCGTGTTGTTTACTGATGTTTTGTACCTTGTTCCTGGTTTTACATCTGATAGTGTGGTACATAGCATGTTGTTTACCGATGTGTTGTACCTTGTCCCCGGTTCAATATCTGATAGTGTGGTGCATAGCATGTTGCTTACCGATGTGTTATACCAAGGCCCTGTTTCAATATCTGATAGTGTGGTACATAGCATCTTGCTTACTGATGCATTATATCTAGTCCCCGGATCAATATCTGATTGTGTGGTACATAGCATTTTGCTTATCATTGCAATTTACCTAGTCTCAGATCAATATCTGATGTTATGGTACATAGCATCTTATTTACCGATGTGTTGTATCTAGTCCCTGGTTCAATATCTGATAGTGTGGTACACAGCATGCTGTTTACCGATGTGTGGTACGTAGTCCCCAGTTCAATATCCGATAGTGTGGTATATAAAATGTTGTTTACCTATGTGTTATACCTAGTCCCTGGTTCAACATATGATATTGTGGTACATAACATGTTGTTTCTAATGTGTTGTACCTATTACCATTTCAACATCTGATAGTGTGGTACATATCATGTTGTTTTCCAATGTGTTGTACCAAGTCCCCAGTTCAACATCTGATAGTGTGGTACATAGCATGTTGTTTACCAATGTTTTGCACATAGTTCCTGTTTCAACATCTGATAGTGTGGTACATAGCATGTTGTTTACCGATGATTTTTACCTAATCCCTGTTGAATATATGATAGTGTGTTACATACCATGTTGTTTACTGATGTGTTGTAACTAGTCACTGGTTCAATATCTGATAGTGTGGTACATAGCGTGTTGTTTACTGATGTTTTGTACCTTGTTCCTGATTCTACATCTGATAGTGTGGTAGATAGCATGTTGTTTACCGATGTGTTGTACCTCGTCCCCGGTTCAACATCTGATAGTGTGGTACAAAGCATGTTGTTTACCAATGTGTTGTACCTATTCCTGCTTCAATTTCTGATAGTGTGGCACATAGCATGCTGTTTAACGATGTGTTGTACCTAGTCCCTGGTTCAATATTTGATAGTGTGGCATATAGCATGCTGTTTAACGATGTGTTGTACCTAGTCCCAGGTTCAATATTTGATAGTGTGGTACTTAACTTCTTGTTTACCAATGTGTTGCACCTACTCCCTGGTTCAATATGATAGTGTGGTACATAGCATGTTGTTTGCTGATGTGTTGTACCTTGTCCCATTTCAGCATCTGATAGTGTGTTACATAGCATGTTGTTTACGGATGTGTTGTATCTAGTCCCCAGTTCAACATCTGATAGTGTTGTAAATAGCATGTTGTTTACCGATGTGTTGTACCTAGTCCCCAGTTCAACATCTGATAGTGTGGTACATAGCATGTTGTTTACTGATGTGTTGTACCTATTCCCTGTTCAATATCTGATAGTGTGGTACATACCATGTTGTTTACTAATGTGTTGTACCTAGTCATTGGTTATATTTGATAGTCTGCTACATAGGATTTTGTATACCAGATGTTTTGTACCTAGTCCCCAGTTTAACATCTTATAATGTGGTACATAGCATGTTGTTTACCTATGTGTTTTACCTCATCCTCGTTTCAACATCTGATAGTGTGATACATAGCGTGTTGTTTACAGATGCACTGTACCTTCTCCCTGCTTCAATATTTGATAGTGTCATACTTAACATCTTGATTACCGATGTTTTGAACCATTTCCCTGGTTCAATATCTGATTGTGTGGTACATAGCATGTTGTTTACTGATGTGTTGTACCTAGTCCCTGGTTCAACATCTGATAGTGTGGTACACAGCATTTTGTTTACTGTTGTGTGGTACTTAGTCCCCTGTTCAATATCTGATAGTGTGGTACATAGCATGTTGTTTACTGATGTGTTGTACCTCGTCCCCCTTTCAACATCTGATAGTGTGGTACATAGCATGTTATTTACTAATGTTTTATACCATTCCTATTTCAACATCTGATAGTGTGGTATACAGCATGTTGTTTACCGATGTGTTGTACCTAGTCTCCGGTGCAATATCTGATAGTGTGGTACATAGCATTTTGTTTACTGATGCGTTGTACATATTCCTGGTTAAATATCTGATAATGTGGTACATTCCATGTTGTTTACCAATGTGTTGTACCTAGTCACTGGTTCAATATCTGATAGCGTGGTACATAGCGTGTTGTTTACTGATGTTTTGTACCTTGTTCCTGGTTTTACATCTGATAGTGTGGTACATAGCATGTTGTTTACCGATGTGTTGTACCTTGTCCCCGGTTCAATATCTGATAGTGTGGTGCATAGCATGTTGCTTACCGATGTGTTATACCAAGGCCCTGTTTCAATATCTGATAGTGTGGTACATAGCATCTTGCTTACTGATGCGTT
Organism: Protopterus annectens; assembly: GCF_019279795.1. NCBI lineage: Eukaryota > Metazoa > Chordata > Ceratodontiformes > Protopteridae > Protopterus > Protopterus annectens. Next base: position 543,589,392 of record NC_056748.1, on the reverse strand, counting down.
ATATCTAGTCCCCGGATCAATATCTGATTGTGTGGTACATAGCATTTTGCTTATCATTGCAATTTACCTAGTCTCAGATCAATATCTGATGTTATGGTACATAGCATCTTATTTACCGATGTGTTGTATCTAGTCCCTGGTTCAATATCTGATAGTGTGGTACACAGCATGCTGTTTACCGATGTGTGGTACGTAGTCCCCAGTTCAATATCCGATAGTGTGGTATATAAAATGTTGTTTACCTATGTGTTATACCTAGTCCCTGGTTCAACATATGATATTGTGGTACATAACATGTTGTTTCTAATGTGTTGTACCTATTACCATTTCAACATCTGATAGTGTGGTACATATCATGTTGTTTTCCAATGTGTTGTACCAAGTCCCCAGTTCAACATCTGATAGTGTGGTACATAGCATGTTGTTTACCAATGTTTTGCACATAGTTCCTGTTTCAACATCTGATAGTGTGGTACATAGCATGTTGTTTACCGATGATTTTTACCTAATCCCTGTTGAATATATGATAGTGTGTTACATACCATGTTGTTTACTGATGTGTTGTAACTAGTCACTGGTTCAATATCTGATAGTGTGGTACATAGCGTGTTGTTTACTGATGTTTTGTACCTTGTTCCTGATTCTACATCTGATAGTGTGGTAGATAGCATGTTGTTTACCGATGTGTTGTACCTCGTCCCCGGTTCAACATCTGATAGTGTGGTACAAAGCATGTTGTTTACCAATGTGTTGTACCTATTCCTGCTTCAATTTCTGATAGTGTGGCACATAGCATGCTGTTTAACGATGTGTTGTACCTAGTCCCTGGTTCAATATTTGATAGTGTGGCATATAGCATGCTGTTTAACGATGTGTTGTACCTAGTCCCAGGTTCAATATTTGATAGTGTGGTACTTAACTTCTTGTTTACCAATGTGTTGCACCTACTCCCTGGTTCAATATGATAGTGTGGTACATAGCATGTTGTTTGCTGATGTGTTGTACCTTGTCCCATTTCAGCATCTGATAGTGTGTTACATAGATTGTTGTTTACGGATGTGTTGTATCTAGTCCCCAGTTCAACATCTGATAGTGTTGTAAATAGCATGTTGTTTACCGATGTGTTGTACCTAGTCCCCAGTTCAACATCTGATAGTGTGGTACATAGCATGTTGTTTACTGATGTGTTGTACCTATTCCCTGTTCAATATCTGATAGTGTGGTACATACCATGTTGTTTACTAATGTGTTGTACCTAGTCATTGGTTATATTTGATAGTCTGCTACATAGGATTTTGTATACCAGATGTTTTGTACCTAGTCCCCAGTTTAACATCTTATAATGTGGTACATAGCATGTTGTTTACCTATGTGTTTTACCTCATCCTCGTTTCAACATCTGATAGTGTGATACATAGCGTGTTGTTTACAGATGCACTGTACCTTCTCCCTGCTTCAATATTTGATAGTGTCATACTTAACATCTTGATTACCAATGTTTTGAACCATTTCCCTGGTTCAATATCTGATTGTGTGGTACATAGCATGTTGTTTACTGATGTGTTGTACCTAGTCCCTGGTTCAACATCTGATAGTGTGGTACACAGCATTTTGTTTACTGTTGTGTGGTACTTAGTCCCCTGTTCAATATCTGATAGTGTGGTACATAGCATGTTGTTTACTGATGTGTGGTACCAAGTCCCCGGTTCAACATCTGATAGTGTGGTACATAGCATGTTATTTATCGATGCGTTGTACCTAGTCCCCAGGTCAACATCTGATAGTGTTGTACACAGCATGTTGTTTACAGATGTTTGGTATCTAGTACCCAGTTCAATATCTGATAGTGTGGTAAATAGCATGCTGTTTACTGATGTGCGGTACTTAGTCCCTGGTTCAATATCTGATAGTGTGGTACATAGCATGTTTTTTACTGATGTGTTGTACCTTGTCCCCGCTTCATCATCTGCTAGTGTGGTACATAGCATGTTGTTTACTGATGTGTTGTACCTTGTCCCCGGTTCAACATCTGATAGTGTGGTACATAGCATGTTTTTTACAAATGCGTTGTACCTAGTCCCCAGCTCAACATCTGATAGTGTGGTACACAGCATGTTGTTTACTGATGTGTGGTACCAAGTCCCCGGTTCAATATCTGATAGTATGGTACATAGCATGTTGTTTACCGATGTGTTGTACCTAATCTCAGTTCAACATCTGATAGTGTGGTACATAGCATGTTGTTTACCAATGTGTAATACATAGTCATGGGTTCAACATATGATATTGTCATACATAGCATGTTGTTTACTAATGTGTTGTACCTATTCCCGTTTCAACATTTGATGGTGTGGTATATAGCATGTTGTTTACCAATGTGTTGTACATAGTCCCTGGTTCAACATCTGATAGTGTAGTACATAGCATGTTGTTTACCAATGTGTTGTACCTCATCCTCCTTTCAACATCTGATAGTGTGGTACATAGCCTGTTGTTTACTGATGTGTTGTACCTTGTCCCCGGTTCAACAACTGATAGTGTGGTACATATCATGTTGTTTACCGATGTGTTGTACCTATTCCTGGTTCAATATCTGATAGTGTGGTACATACCAAGTTGTTTACCGATGTATTGTACCTTGTCACTGGTTCAAGATTTGATAGTCTGGTACATAGCATGTTGTTTACCGATGTGTTGTACCTATTCCCTGGTTCAACATATGCTAGTTTGGTACAAAGCTTGTTGTTTACTGATGTGTTGTACCTATTCCCAGTTAAATATCTGATAGTGTGGTACATAGCATGCTGTTTACCTATGTTTTATACCTAGTGCCTGGTTCAATGTCTGATAGTGTGGTACATAGCATGGTGTTTACCGATGTGTTGTACCTGATAATGTGGTACATAGCATCTTCTTTACCGATGTGTTGTACGTATTCTCATTTCAACATCTGATAGTGTGGTACATAGCATGTTGTTTACCAATGTGTTAAACCTAGTCCCTGGTTCTACATATGATAGTGTGGTAAACAGCATGCTGTTTACTAATATGTTGTACCCGTTCTCGGTTCAACATCTGATAGTGTGGTACCTAGCATGTTGTTTACTGATGTGTTGTACCTATTCCCTGGTTCAACATATGCTAGTTTGGTACAAAGCTTGTTGTTTACTGATGTGTTGTACCTATTCCCCATTCAATATCTGATAGTGTGGTACATAGCATGTTGTTTAGCAATGTGTTGTACCTTGTCCCCAGTTCAACATCTTATATTGTGGTACATAATATGTTTTTACCGATGTATTGTACCAAGTCCCCTGTTCAACATCTGATAGTGTAGTACATAGCATGTTGCTTACCGATGCATTGTACCTAGTCTCTGCTTCAATATCTGATAGTGTCGTACACAGCATGTTGTTTACTGATTTGTTGTACCTAATCACTGGTTTAACATCTGATAGTGTGGTACACAGCATCTTGTTTACCGATGTGTTATACCTATCCCTGGTTCTACATATGATAGTGTGGTAAACAGCATGTTGTTTACTAATGTGTTATACCTATTCCCGGTTCATCATCTGATAGTGTGGAACATAGCATGTTGTTTACCGATGTGTTGTACCTAGTCCCTGTTTCAACATCTTATTTTGTGGTACATAGCATGTTGTTTACTGATGTGTTGTACCTATTCCCCATTCAATATCTGATAGTGTGGTACATAGCATGTTTTTTTACCAATGTGTTTTACCTAGTGCCTGGTTCAATATCTGATATTTTGGTACATAGCATCTTATTTACCAATGTTTTCCACCTAGTCCCCAGTTCAATATCTGATAGTGTGGTACATAGCATGTTGTTTACTGATGTGTTGTACCTTGTCCCTGGTTCAACATCTGATAGTGTGGTACATAGCATGTTGTTTACCGATATGTTGTACCTTGTCCTCGGTTGAATATCTATCTTAGTACATAGCATGTTGTTTACTGATGTGTTGTACCTTGCCCCCGGTTCAAAATCTGATATTGTGGTACATAGCATGTTGTTTACTGATGTGTTGTACCATTTCCTCTGTTCAACATTTGTTAGTGTGGTACATAGCATGTTATTTACCAAGTTAACAAAAGTGGGGCTATCAGATGGATTAAAGAATAGCTATGGAATAGACAATGACAGACTAATATGGCAATCTGAGAGACAATATCATGGCCTATTGTAAGGATGCACTTCCTGATCACAATTTAATTATTTTTTATTTAGCTTTAAACTGGTAGACTTATATAATCTTCATTTCTTTCCTTTTAATATAATGATGCCTTGAAATTGATAACATCATTGCAAACACCAAAGACCATCAAACCTTGCAAATTAGCTTAGAGAAATTAAGCAATTGGCTGGCTTAAACAACGTGATAATAAAAATGAGACCTGACCTGTGGTAAAACCAAGACTGGCAATAAGTATTTTATTTTAAATCATGCTATTAAATGTGTAAGGCTGGAACAATGTGGCAGTAAGTAGCATTGACTCCACAGAAAAAAGTTCTTTATTTTAGTTCTTGATTGACGTGTTTTCTGTGTGGAGTCCATTTGTTCTCTCTCTCTGCATTCATGCATTTTTTTTTTCGGGGTGCTTTGCAGGGTGTGTGTGTGTGTGTGTGTGTGTGTGTGTGTGTGTGTGTGTGTATGCTCTTGAGATATGGAAGAAAGGACTGGAAATGTACTTCTGTTTTCCTTCATACCTAGTAAACTCCGTTAATGTTGGTAACTGTTCATAGGATAATTATTGGTCAAATGAATATGTTGATGCATTTTATGTCCTTGCTACACTAATTGATAACAAGCTGAAATTGAAAGCCCATGTTGACAATGATGCCAAAATGCAGCAGGTTAACAAGGTGTATCATGACTTTTAGAATGACTGTTATAAATATGCTGCCTAAACAAATTATGTGTGTAATAGCTACTGAAATCATCTTTTATACCTGCTACATATGAGACATGCTTCAAGTGAAATCACAAATTAAATGGGAGCACAATGAGGTGTAAGACAAACACTGCGTACTGCAGTTGGTCATTGCCAAACCTTGCATGACTGCTGAGAAGTACAGCTGGCAAAACAGGAGAGACTTAGACAAATACATAGTCAACTCATTCACAGGAAAGACATTTCTAAAAACAGGCAGTAAGACTTTCACCTAATATGCTCATGACAGGTTCTTACAGGGTAAAAATTAATATGTTTTTCATTAAACATATTAAAGAAGTATTCATCATGGTAAGAAATAATGTGACATGCATCTGGGCTCGAACCCTTGATGCTATGGCCAAAAAGTAACCTTCAGACATGTGATTTATATCAACATTCCACACAGGATTAATAAAAACTGTTAGAGCAGCTGATGTATAGTATTGCCGTTACTTTACTCTGTATTCTGATAGCTCAACATGCCTAAGCACCTTTGCGAGAGGGTAACTGGACTCTTGCAGTTGATCGCAAAAAACTGACTAGGTTTTGCCATAACATATGAATAGCCATTCACAGTCACTCAACACCCATGCAAATACTGAGGCAAAATAAGTGAAGGCTTTCTTATGGGCCATTTCTAGCTATGTGTGCTGTGTGTGTGATTCTTTCTTTTTTTCTGACCAGATTAAACATCTGAAAAAGGGGTTGAGAGGAAAGTGATGAAATTGGATTGCAAGCAGATGGGAGGACAGAGGGGAAAGAACAGAAGAATTTGCAGGAAGGTTATCAGAAAGAATCATAGCTATCCACTTCTTACAGCATAAATGTAGAAGTGTAGACAGGATTTCCTGAATTTGGACTGTCACCACACTAACGGTAGGTGATAACAACAGAATAATGTTGCACAGCCAATTGTACCAAATCAAGTATGTCAAGAAGACACAGATGTAGTGCAAAGCTATGCATGGGGCTTTATTTTTTGTGGGAGAGGTGCTCATTTTTTACTTTCTTCCCTTTTAAAGAGAGAGGAATTTTGGAGAAGGGGCATAGGAATGTGAGGGCCAGATAGGAAGGTTAGGTGAGGAAGCAGGTGCAGACATACAGGACAAACAAGGCAGACAAGGATGGTGATGGATACAAAAGGCTGGGGACACCATGACTGGGGATAGGTAAGGGGTATCAGAGGCACCCTCATGTCAAGCCTGAGAACTGTAAGAATCTAGTCCTCAACCTCAGAACTGTCACCACTGTTTGCTGTCAAAGTTTTCTGTGTCAGTGCTCAATGTAGTGTCATCTCAGCAATGTAATGAGGCATCTTTTTGACTCAGTCGATTCAGGTGCAAAGGCCCCTTTCCATAAAACTCTATGACAGTCCTGTCAGCTCTTGACAGGTGACAAAATCACCACCTCCACTAATACTACTCTTGGAGGGTACCAGTGTACCAACTGCTGGGGCAGAGCTACCTGATATGGATGGGGCAGGTAGGGCAGGGGTTGTGGAGTCAGTGCTGACAGAGTGGGACCCTGAAGTGCTCTGTGTTGGTGCTGCAACCTGTAATTGGATGCCGGGTCAATCTACAGTGATTAGTCTTCCTCTCTGTGGTGCATGTCAGGTTTTATAAGCATAAATGTAAGACAGCAGAACATTTTTAAGCTGTATAAAATACCCCCAAAAAATAGAAAAAGAGAGAGAGAGAATGGGGTGGGGTGAGACAAAAATGAGACAAAATTAGATCTGTGGTATATCACATGACTATATAATTTCAGAAAAAAAAAAACAGTTATGATTATCCAGTCTGTATACCTTTGCCACATCCAGGTATGATGGGAAGGTCTTAGCTTGTCATACATCACTGCTATGATGTCAGAGGTGCAGCTATTTATTACATTATTGACTTATTGCATACAATTACAATACTTATTAGGGTTAAAGTAAGACGTGAAGCATATGTATCCTGTGCCAATCTGAGGTGATTTAACCTCTGTTGTTGTGCTTCATGGTTCACTGCAATGCCTTCAGCAGTTACACAACAGAGAAGAGCAGACCTGAAAGCATACTGAATAACAGTCTTGGATGGGTTCTGCATTCTATCTCATTTAATACTGATGAGTTAGTATACATTCTAAAGTAATCTTCCCATCATCAGTTAAGGAGGTCCTTCTTGCACCATTTCAGGACAATGTAGTGGTGACAATTCTCTCCTATATGCAGGATGCCAGTTGCACTGGAGACAGCCTTAGTTAATCTGTTCCAAGCCTCAGTCTTATACTGAGACCAAGTATAGTCCTCCTGCAGCAGCCTATGGCTGTAGTGCTTCATGAAGAGTGCCACAAATGTCCTTGACTGCTCAACACTCCATCTTTGTACTCTAAATTCAACACCATCATCATCCACTCCAGTCATGCTGCAGAAGTCAAGCAGCAACTTTAAGTATGAATTAGCACCAAATTCCAACCTCGTGTTTAACAGGTAGTGTGCAAGCACTCACAGCCATGCTGACTGTATTTATGTGATGGTAAGCACAGACAGGCATTTGTAAACAAAGCAGGGGGTATTTTATCAAACAGCAAAGAAGGTGTGCAACATGACAACGAGATTTGCCATGTGTTTTCTGCCGCAACATGATAGGGAGATTTGCAATGTGTTTTGTTCAACATATTCATATGTTTTTCAGATGGTCAGCACTGGCAGCTTCAATAGCTTGCCTTGTTTTCCTTGGTGATTTGGATGTTAAATAGGATGACTCTGCATATAATGTTCTAGAATTCCACACTGTAAAAAGTTAGTTGACAAATATGAGAATCAAACCTAGGGAATAAAAAATGCTGTTGTAGTCAGAGGGATCTGTATATGTGTATAATTGCTGTAGTGGAGCTTTTTCTCCCTGGGCTTCTACTTAAAATGGACATATATCCAGTTAGACTAGCCCGGTCAACAAATGTAAAATAAAATAAATAAAAAAAAAATAATATCAATCAAGATGATTATTTTTCAGTGTTACAGGAGAACTCCTTTTTATCTTTGTTCATTATGGATAAACTGAATTCAGTATGAGTGGAGATTTACTCCACATAGGCTTGTATGTGTGTGACTTTAGGAAGTCCTGTGAAATGCATTCCCATGAAAGAGGCAGTAGTACTGTTTGTAAATATATGTTAGATAGAAGGACTTTTACAAGATGATTTATACCAGTCAGGGTATGTTACGTACATACCTCACTACACATACTGTTCTAAACACAGTGTTGGTTTATGTGAGGAGAGAAAATGATATGGACTTAGGTATTCTTCCCGTTATAGATAGGCAGGTGCATTTTTATTCCATTATCAAAAATATCCTGCTTAAATGATTACACAAACATTCAACTGTGTTTCATAATTAATTCATCAACATCATGTGATACTTACAAAAATTAATTTATCATAGCATTAATGAGACATGTATTGCAATAAACATAATTATGATAGCCATTTGTATGCAGTATTACTTTCCTAATCAAAGTTTTGTTAGAAACTGAATTCTGACAACCTCTGTAAGGATAAGGGTTATCTAGATTATAATCTTGGATTACTGATGGTGTTCTATCTGTAAAGTCAGTGCCCTTACACATTCTGCCATAGAAACAGTAAAATAGCAAGTGGATGTTCTCCACTCAGTACTGTCTAGAGTGCTGACATTCGTGCATTGCAACGAAGCCTGTTTCTACTACAGAAGGCTGCCCACATAACATTTTTCACTTTTTTCTTAAGAGGTAAGCTTGATTGTGAATAGCTCAACAGCGAGCAAATGCACAAGGCAAGAGAAAGAAAAAAGCATTTGAATTTATAATGCAAGTGATCCTACATCCGGAGTAATAATTTCTGCAGTCCCTTCACACTGTATGGATTTGAACCCAGGAGAAACTTTGTTAAGGAGCCAAAGCCACTGTGCCAAACATGTTTGTGTTAATTAAGATTACAAAAATTTAATTGTTCAGTGTTTCTGTCAACTGTGAGTTCTGTTTTCACTCTGCTAAGCAGTGCCGAACTTACACAGGCAAAAGAATGTATATGACAATTTATATTCCACACAAGAAATCACAAGCTGTATTTTCACATCTGCAGCAAATACTGCAAGCAGCATGTGGCTTCAAACCCTGCATCCCCTTTCGTATTTCTTTAAAATCATTTCATTTAAACTGTGTGCTACAATAATACTCGCAATGTACATTTTCTTCTCTTACTGCTGTTCAGAGTATTGAAGCAAAGCACACCTGTGACAATGTCAAATACACTACTGATTGCAAGATGAGTTAACTTTCTCAGTCTGTACCTTGGGCAGTGGACTCTTGTTCACTGCTTCATAACACTGCCACTCAAGTGTGTGCTCTGCCAAAATGAGCGCAAATGAGGAACACAAAAAAAGAAAAAAAAGCAGAGAAGCCAAATAAAGGGTAATAATGAAAAGGCAGGATTATGAAGTTTCCTTGATCTGTGTGTGGTACAACCTGATCATTCGCTCAGAAAATATGCATTAACTCTGTCAGATACAACACTATCTGGAACTGAGCCCTCAACTCAGTGCAGTAACAACACATGCTCACTTGTGTTTCTTAGCTTTCTTTGCCACCAACACAAGACTAGAAATTATTACTTTCTCATTTGCTTGAACATGTCTAGATCAATGTCATAGTGACCAATACTTTAGACTAATAGTCCACAACATTTTAAATCAGATTGCCAACAGCACCAGCTACTTCTTTTCTTTATTTTCTGAGCATCTTCCCTCTCTTCTCAGCTTAACTACAAAAATGCAATGTCGTTGCCATTTATTGGCATCTTTTTTTTTTCAATATGTAATATAGCTGATCAGCATTTTAGACTGATTTTAAGCAGAGGATGGACAGTGCACCCTTAGTAGAAGGATGTCAATGTTGTTAAGGTTGTTCTCATAGCTCTCAAGGTGCTTATTTTTTATTGCAAGTCTACTCTGCATGATACAAACACTTCAGAGAGAACAGTCACTTCAGTATTGCTTGATGTTGTAGTCAGAGGGATCAGAAACAGTTGCAAACCATTAGCAGCTTAAGAATTATCATTGCTCTTCCCTGCAGTCCTAGGATGTGTTGCATGCAGTCATATAGCTACCTACATCACGTCTACATCACCTACACTAAGTCACTTTTTTGGTATTCAGGAATGCTAATGATTTCACACCTCATTTGCATCTTCAGGGTCCTCAGTGGGCTGAATCTACTCTACAGAGAGGTAATGGTGTATCTGTGGAAGTGGAATGAGGAGAGACTGATTGGATACAGACAGAGCATTACTGATAGTTATATGGAGGAGATTGTTTTACAAATCACTGCACTATTTCATAAGTTATATTTGTCCTCTACACAAACTGTTTACATGTTCATAATGCATGCAATTTTAAAATTTCATTACTTGCATTATGCATGTATTGCAGTTCTTGCTGTGCTGCCCATGTTAGTATGGTTGCTTCATAGTATCATATACCCATTTGCTATTGTGTGACTGCCTCAGCTGTGTGGGTAACTCATTGGATAGGATGAGTGTCACAGTGGTTTGGGCAGTGTCTGTGATGCTGGGGGAGGTACGGCATCCATGCGTTTGTGGTGTCATCCTTGGCCTACTGCCCCCACCCTGTGAGAATGATGATGATTGTGCCATAGGCTTTGTTCATTTGGATTTGACTTATGGTTGCATGTATATGTGATGCACAAAGTGGCTAGGTAAGAGACTAACTGTGTGCTAGGTAGTTTATCTTCTTACACATTTGGTTGTATACTACAGGTTCCACACTTATCTTGACATTACTGCTGTTATGAGTCATATGCTTTGTGGCTGTGTCTGTCTGATGCTATCCATCCACAGACATTACATGCGTAAGGAATGTTTGCGGCATCATCTGGCATCACTTTTAATATTTGTATGTGTCTAGGTTGTTATGTGTATTCTTTCCCTGGTGAGTGTGTGTGTTATCATTAGTTGCTGCATGCTTGCACTGACCTTTGAGAATTAGATGGTGGGTGCATGTGCAATCCTTTGCCTCTTAGCCAAGGCAAGGGCATATTGTACATGCCTACATCTACTGGGTACCTCTTCACCTGTAGGTTCTTCTTCAGAATTCTTGTCTACATGTGCAGGAGATGCAGGCCTGGTCTTTGGTCCAGGAATTTGTGGTACTGGCCCTTGCTGTCCCTGTTGCAGCTGTTTCCTCAAGGTGAATTTGTGCAACATGGTGCATACTGGGAGAATTTCTCCACAGGTGCCTGGGTTATACTGCAGGGCACCCCCCACATGTATAGACAGTGGAACCTTGGCTTCAGCATGCCAAACGCATGCTCTATGGTATTTCTAGTTTGAGCTCAGCCTTATTTACAAATAGAGCAATTCTGACAGACACAAGAAAGCAGCAACAGCCTTACTTACAAATTCCAACACACACAAGGAAGCAGCAGCCTTACTTACAAATTATGTAGTAAAGAAGGATGATTGGCTCAACTGTATTTAAAATTGCGCATGGGAGGAAAGGAAGAACATGATGTCTGTGCGACAATGCACACATAGATGTGACGCAGACAATTCTTAAAGAAGAATGCCCTTAAAATCAGTAAATGTTACAGACACAAAAGTGCCGCCCAGGGAAGACCACCCCTCCCCCCATAGCTACTCCACTGGGCCTTCTCTCACGTATTTGCAATTCATAGTCAAACTTTTGCACATTTCCACATAGCCCACAGATGTATTATAAAAGGCTCAGTCACCTTTTCTATCTACTTTGCAGTCTGTGGTGATGCTGTCACTTGCCTAGCTATTTCCCAGTGTAAGCTGCTTGCCTTAGCTGAGACAAAGCCACTTGTATCCACTGGCAATCACCGGCCAAGAAGGTGAAGGTACAGGCAGAGAATAACTTCCCATAAGTTTGACAGCCTGGGGATACTTGATAGGTTCAGAGTGGACAGAGATATTGTAAACATCTTAGATAGTATGTATGTCCACCACAAGGGCACTGGGGTGGATACATGGTCTTCCTATGAAATTGCATACAAAGATATGTATATGCCTCACTATACTTGTCTTAGGGACCTTACAGCTACAGACTGGGGACACGTTGGGTATCTTATGGGCTTTTGCCTTAAAGATACTTCAGCAGTTCCTGGATGTACTCTTGGTACTTCTGGATCAGTGCATCTATTTTCTGGTGTCACCTATGGACCAAGCCAGGAATATTTGTGCCTTCAATGGGGTGGCACATTTCTCCAAGGTATCTGGTCTGATAGATTGCACCCATGTTGCAATTACAGCCTCATCTGGTCTCCATGGGGAAGTAGCACTGCAAGAGAAAAGGCTACCATTTCATCATTTCCAATATAGTGTGTGATGCATTGGTATACATCACCAATGCATATGCCCAGCATCCTGGCAGTACACATAATTCTCATATCTGGCAAACTAACTCACTCTACTACCTGTTCCTGTATGATAGGATGCCCAATGGTCATACTGTTGATAAGTAGAAAAGTATTTTTATCTTTTTTTTCTATTTTATTTAAGTAGTTTTTCATGTTGCATATAATGCTGAATACTTTACTTTTTCTTTGTTTTGTCTGTCCCCCCCATTTCTCTCTCTCTCTCCCTCTTTTTCCTCTCTGTCTCTCTGTCTCCCTCTCTCTCTCTCTATATATATATATTTTTTTTTTCTTCTTTCAGGTGATGCTAGATATCCACCACAGTCATGGCTCATGATACCAGTGAAAAATCCAAGTCGGAACTGATGAAGGCAATTATAGCACAGCCATATCCCAGACCAAAAGTATCATCAAGAGGATCTTTGGCCCCTTGAAAGTCATTTTAGGTGTCTGGGTGAGTCTGGGCTTACCCTCCAGTATGACCCAGCTACTGCATGCAGAATGTTTACTGCATGTTGCATTGTGCACAACATGATCATACACCTGTCTGGTGATGAAGTGACTCATGTTGTCACTGTAGCTCCCAGTGCCAGTGTTACAATGACTAATGGGGACCAGCCTGCAGCAGAAGTTAGGGAATCCAAGCAGCAGTTTCATGCATCCCATACAGCTGTGCAGGTAAAAAGGTAGATTCTATTCCAGAACTATAGATCATAACAATCAGGATAGAGTTTTCTTTATCTTATAAAACATGCAGAGATTAACTGAAGCATACAGTGATATATGTAGGATATGCTGTATGGTGTATGGTCTACTGTCACTGTTCATCAGACATTCCCTCTCATCTTTAAATAATATATATTTTTTATTTTCAAACAGGTACTCATATTATTGTTTGTAAAAGTTATGCATGAGTGCTCAGTAACCCCTGTTCAGTGATATCATAAGGTATCATATAAGGAGCAATCAATTTTGTAAATGTTTTGTACAATACATACTGTTGAAGTGGTATTTCTAAGTATGCATGTATTGAATGTCCTCAAGTGGCAAAATTAATAAAACATGTTATTTCAATATTTAACATGAGTTTATTTCTTTTAGTTGAATTAAACATATTATGGTATGCAGTGTTTCCTCAGTATGTTGTCTGTAATGGTACTGCATATCAGATTATTTCATTTTATTATACATAGTAATTTGTGGCCTCAGAGACAAAAAAAATCATTATATGAGCAGTGGTGAGGGTGAAGTGGCAGCAGTGCTTGTTTATACTCATGACATTTTCATCTTTAATTTTTTGTTTACCCTGGATATTCATCTGTTATTAATTTTAAATTATAGGTAATTGCCAGCTGTGACAATGATAATGTGTAGAACATTAATGTTAATCACTCCAGTCTTATGTTATGACATGCAGCTTTATTTCCATAGTTCCATGAGGTTTAAAGCTATACCATTAGAGCAATGAATTGCATACAGTTGAAAAGTGTCCTAAGTCCTCTCCCCATTTTTTACTTTATTTGATAACTTATTCCAATTTGATTTAAACATTGGCATGTGTGTGTGTGTGTGTGTGTGTGTGTGTGTGTGTGTGTGTGTGTGTGTGTGTGTGTGTGTGTGAAGGTCAAATTGTAAGTAACAGAAATGCCACATCTGATTTGCAATAGGTCAAGCCAAATGTGCCATACACACTTCCTAAAGATAGGCTAGGTGATGGTGGAAGTGATTTTGAAGAGGGGGCTGGTATGAGAGCCTGATCATGAGTGGGTCCAAAGTTGTGACCTACTCAATGCAAATAATTCTGCAGATACTGAACAGACAGTGCTGCAGGACTGTAACTGGGACCTTGAATGAGAGGTTCTGCAAGGTGTAGCTGAATGCTGACATGGTCTGCATGAAATTTGTTGGCTTGTTCCCTCTATTAATTACAGTACTTTCTTGAGAAGCACTTGTAGTCTTATGTGATCTGCTCCCGAGTGTCTGGACAGTATCCTGTCCTCTTCCCCTTCTTAGACTGACTTCTGCTTGAGTCTGGTCAGTCCTAACTACTGTTTGAATGGAGGCTGACTCAGAAGCTTGATGTGCTACCATACTATGCATCAGTGCAATCATGGCACTATCCGTACTCTCTGCGATTTCCATGTAGCGCTTGAAATAGGATCATAGGAGATTACTAGGTTAATGACCCTAGGGCCCTTACAAGCCTAGCCAACTTTTACCCTCATTTCCATGATCAGTACCTATCACCATGTCCAAGGGGGACATAGATGGAGCCTTTGGGGTAAATTTACGGTTACCCATCCAATCATCCAGATTGTGTTTGAAGAAGGTCAATGAGGTATTCTGCTTGACATGAAGTGGGAGTCTATTCCAAAGGTGTGGTAACCTCTGGGAGACAAATCTGTCCCTCCAACAGGTTCAATTAATCTCACATACCAGGTTAAGGCCATTAGAGTGCGTAACCTGTGGACCATCTAACTTGCAGATATGCAGCAATTTTAATAAAGCCAAATCCTCATATATACCCTGCAGGACTCTGATCACTTACAGTTAACACTATCTGTGGCAGTGCTCTGAGTCTTAAGGATGTCATGGCACATTTTCCAACTGGCAGCCCTAGGTTTGTGTGTTTCCTGACATAGCTGTGACAACTTAGCACCCCTTTGTAAAGGTGTCACTGTAAATGCTGTTACCTCTGAATTTCTGCCATCATTCTGAAAGTATTCATCTGGGTTTGGGGATACTGGTGTAGAGGTGCATGGGTTTGGAGATATTGGTGTAGAGGTACATGGGTTTGGAGATACTGGTGTAGAGGTGCATGGGTTTGGAGATACTGGTGTAGAGGTGCATGGGTTTGGAGATACTGCTGTAGAGGTGCAGGGGTTTGGCGATACTTGTGTAGATGTATAGGGGTTTGGTGATACTGATGTAGAGTAGCATGGGCTTGGAGATACTGGTGTAGAAGTGCAGGGGATTGTAGATAATGGTTTAGACATGCATGGGTTTGAAGATACTGGTGTAGAGGTACATCAGTTTGGAGATACAGGTGGAGATGTGCAGGGGTTTGGAGATACTGGTGTAGAGATGCATGGGTTTGGAGATACTAGTGTAGAGGTCCACAGGCTGGGAGATACTGCTGTAGAAGTGCAGGGGATTGTAGATAATGGTTTAGAGGTGCATGGGTTTGAAGATACTGTTGTAGAGGTACATCAGTTTGGAGATATAGGTGGAGATATGCAGGGAGTTGGGGATACTGGTGTAGAGATGCATGGGTTTGGAGATACCAGTGTAGAGGTCCACAAATTGGGAGATACTGGTGTAGAGGTGCATGTATTTGGAGATACTGGTGTAGATGTGCATGGGTTTGGAGATACTGGTGCACAGGTGCTGGGGTTTGAAAATACTGGTGTAGAGGTACATGGGTTTGGAGATACTGGTGTAGAGGTGCAGGGGTTTGCAGATACTGGTATAGAGGTGCATGGGTTTTCTTCCTGTACAAACATGAGTTTAATTTCAGCATGTGTTTGACTTTGTGATGTCATGTCACTTCCCAAAGAGTTACAAACATTTTGTGGGGTATCGCATCCTGCTGTTAAACATGGGGACTGTGGATCACTTTCCACAGGCTGCCTCATAAATATAAGTATACTACCATCATCATCATCATCATCATCATCACCATCACCGTAATCTTCAACATACATTCTGCTGTTGATATCCTCCAAATTTATTGCTATAGTGCAAATGTTTGCTTCTGCTGCTAACCCTGTAAAAAATGAATTGAAAACATTACCAGTAAAGAGGTAGCATACACTACTGTATGCCGAGTAAGGAGGTGTGGAGGACAATTACCATGCACACTGCCTTTTTGTTATTATGTGCAGAAGTAGGGTTCAACTGTTAATAGCAATTGTCATGTGTTTAATGTAATCATTCCATGTCAGCATTTAGTTCTTTGTTTAATATATATATATATTATTGCTTTTAAACCATCCTTCCTGAACAGATGTGGGTTGCTGCTGCAGACATTGGTAATAGCCAGGATTCACACCACCTCTGACTATTCAGTGTCACAGTTATACCTACCAATGGAGAGGAGGTAATCCTCATCTGGTGTTAAAGGGATAAGTGTTGGAGGCCCCCCACCAGTACAGGTATGGTTAATTCTATTCTGACTCAATATGGCTCTTATATATCCTACCATATCATTTGCTCTCTTCTTGCACTGTGTTAATATATGGTTCTTTCCAACAACAGTGATAATATCCATAACCACTGAATTCCAGATCTTTGGTCTCTCAACTTGTTGGGGCCCCTCTTTTCAAAAAAGACATTTACCATATGTCCTAAGGGCTGCCATGTGGATGCGGTTATCCTCATGACTAACATTATCCTTTATCTGACTTGATAACTGTTTTTGCATCACAACTGTATCTAAAACCATATGCTGGAGTTCTAAGCAAACATGTTTTAATGTAATCATCAGTCAAACAGCACAACAATGAAAGCTTGCCTATCATCATAAAAATAAGTTAGGTGACACAAAACCCATACTTATATACAGATGCACAGTCTCAATCCAGCCAAGTAAGGTTGTGTTGAACTAATGTTTGCTCCATCAGGAGTATACTCATAATAGTTAGGCAGTAGCTTGTTAACAGAGCCATCATTCCCCGCCACATTCTTGTATCGATAATACTGTCCTTTTCATTTAGCAGTGACATGCAGAAATCTCCTAGTGATTCATTAGACCTATCACTGAGTACAATGCCCCCTTTTGTATCTACCTAAACAGGCATATCCAACAACATCCACAGAGGTTCCTCACTAAAAGAATACAGGTCGTAAGTAAAATGTCCTATGCAGACCTCCTTAAGGCCCTATCCCTGTATTCTGTCTCCTACAGGCTTTTGAGGGGAGATCTCTGCCTGGCATACAGGGCATTGTCAGACCCCACTCTGATGGACCTCCTGCATATCCACAAAACAAACAACACCACAATTACCCATTCTAAAGACATAAACCTTGCCTGTGATATAAATAGGACCTGCTGGAGAGATAGTATGTATCCCAGACACTAACCCATCTATGGAACAGGCTCTCCATCCATGTGAAGCAGAGTTCCTCCCTATCCCAATTCAAGTGCAAATTGGACAATTGCATGGGAAAATGGAAATTCATCCCTGACTTGGCACATATGTCTTTAATGGACACAGGTAACCTGTAAATGGCTCATCTCCTAGGCCCATGCTTACACTTATCAAGGGTATCAGAACTTGTCAGAGATTTGGGATGCAAGGCTAGGCTTAAAAATGTCCTTGTAGTCATTTACCTAGTAAACACCTATGAACCTATAAAGACAAATGTATGTTTTGCCAGCAAAACATCCTTGACATGTCAGTACTTCACAATTAAATCAATACATTTCTACCATGTATGCACAATCTTTGAATGACAGCTAAATAAACCTATCTTTCTCTGTGACCACTATGCATTTCCACTGTTATCCATGTAACCAGGCTTCAGGTGGTCATGAATGTGGTCATGGGTTCCAGTGAACATGTTGGGGATATCAGCAGTCTTTAGCAGTCTCAAGCAATCCCCAGAATGCTGTGGGGATGCATAGATAACCTCAGGTATTTTCTAAGCAGACAATCCTTAGAAAAGACAAAATGGAGTTATATGCAAGTAAGTTTGCACAGCCATGAAGCATAATCCCTGCCTATCCAAAAAGTTGTTAACTGACACACATAGACAGATTTACTTCTGCATAAATAAATACTTCCCCTCCCAAAAAATAATAATACTGATGCTTCAATGCAGGAGGAATAAATAAAGAAATGATACCTTTCTGACATTCAGATGTAATACTTCTAAAAGGTAGCAACAGCAAGGAATGGCAGCAGTAGCAGGTATAAGTTAGAGAAGTAGGTTTGAAAAAGGTTAATAGAGATCATTGTTCTACCCTTGTAAATAAACACAAATAAAATAAAAATGATGATTTTATGAATGAATTTTATCCATCCTGTAAATGAAATATGAATGCAATCCCTAAAAAAAACCCATGTAGATGACAAAGTAATTTTGGTAAAACCAAATTTGCCAGTAATAGCAGTACCAGGTCTAATGTCCCTGCTTGATGACTGGGATTTGTTATGATGATGGCATAACCAGATGGAGTAGTTCTAAACCTGTGAACCACAGCCCTGCTCATATATTCTTCATTCTTGTGCTGGCACTTCAGTGAAGGCAGGAGGCCATGCTCCAAGCTATTTTGACAAAAAATACCAAAATTATGCTCTACCTTCTGAGTGATAAGAACAAGGCCTGCATAGAAGTGTCTGACTGGAAGAAAATAGACATCTAGCAGGAGCTGGGTGAACAACACGTAATCCCTGACAGGATCACCAGTTCTGGGCCACTGTGCTGACACAGACATGATGACCTACAGAAGTGTAGGCCTGACCAGCTGGCTGAGTTGGTAGATCACGTGATGGTAAGGACAGAGTTCGATAGTAAATATTTTTATTAATTAATTTATTTTTTATCATATCAAATATGGGTTTAAAAATAAAACTATAACACTGCATAAGCGAAGGTAGATGATACAAGAAATATGTGTACCTGCAAATGTGTATCTTTATAATTATAATGTATAATAACGAATAAATATGTATGCAGAACTGTATTTGTAAACTTTGTTTCTGTGCTGACCTACTGTTGTGTATAAATACAAATATGTATGTCTAAAGAAATATATGTGAGTATGCATATACATGTTTGCAAAATACAGATGTACATCTGCATGTGTACACTTAATTATTTTTCCATGTTTGTAAATATGTATTTGTACACAAACAAAAAAATATTTGTATGCCCACATAATGTACAGCAGGTATTATCTTAGTACATGAAATACATGTAAACAATTTTTGTAAAGAAAAACATTTTTTTTTTGTGTAGGCCAGAAAATATTTATTAGTCTGATAATTGAAAAAGGCAAACATTTCTTCCACAATATCAACTGCACGTACAAGATGGCTAAACTCATTCAACAACCACACCCTAGCCAGAGTGGAGGTTGCGGGAGGGTATAGAGGTTGCAGTGTCAAGTGAATGACCAGCACATAGTTTAGTGAGAAATGACCAGTTATATTACTTCTGTTTATATTTCTAAAAATCTAATATGTTTACACTTATCAAGCAGAAAATTATCAAAGCATAATTTATTGCCATGAAGTATATGCAATACATCCATCCTTGTTTTATAAAAGTTAAATTAGAAGGAAGTGAAAACTCCCTTTCAGTTGTTACAGTTTTATGAATGTGTACAGATTCTGCCTCTGCCTAAAGAAAATTCATAGTGTCTTACTCAAAACTGCAACTTAAGTATACAAACCATAACAGTTGAAAGTAGATCCTACACTGAAAGTGTATCGTAAAATTCTAGTCAACAACCCTCTCACAAACAGACAAGCTGTCCATACTGCCAAAGTTTGTTGATGTCTTCATTTTGGAGACTGTATAACAGCTTTTTCAATACTGGAATTTATTTTTGTACTGCATCATAGTATTTTGAGCTATTGCACACCAAGATGCATAATTTGAATTTCTAAATGCAACAATTTGAAGGAAGATGTACTCCTACTATTTCAACTTAAATTAAAGGAAATAGCACAGTAAGACAATCTCTGTGTTTTATATTTCTAATATGAATAAATAATGTTCAAAACAATAAGTACATATACTGTGCAAGAAAACAGTAACTAAAATGCCTTGCAGAATAATACTAGTAGTCCTGGCAGATGTATTAAAGAAAAAAGTGAGAGACATTAAACAACTATGCCCTTTTGTGTTCTCTATGTAGCTGAAGAAGGGGTTGAATATAACTCTTCCTAACAATGTAGGGGACTGGCCAGGTTGACTGAGGGTGCTTGTAAGTAAGAATTAAATCCTTATCATTTAATAAAATAAATGTCAAATAATGAATCCTGCTTTCTGTCTGACTGATCTTGTTACTAAATTTAAGTGCAAGAGTATTTATACACAAAGGCAATAAAAGGACTAATGTGATTTCAGTATTGCAATGCAGACAAATCCAATTCAGACAGAAATTTCAAATGCATTACTATTTCTCATGTTAAACCAACATATTTCATTATTATCAGTAAACTGCAAATGTAAAAAACACCAACAATTGATAGCATACCTTTTAACCCCTAAGATAAAGGAATCTGTACAAAGTCACGTATAATGGGGGAACAAAGGCCCCAAAATAGGGACACTTTTTAATATTGCTCTTACAAACTTAGAAAATTAATAGAATAACATATTTTTCATTAGCATGAATTTTATGAACAGTATGAAGTCTGAAACTGAAATGTTTGTCATTATATTCTGACTTCAGTCCTCAATGATTTGATAGTGGTTTGACTCACGACGGAGTGCCTTCTGTGTGGAGTCTGCATGCCCTCCCCGTGGTCGAGTAGCCTCCGAAAGACATACGTGAATGGGCGTGCCTTTGCTGAAGGTTGGGTGTTGGGCTGGCAACTTGGCACCATAAAAAATCTACTGCCAATCATTAGTGAACCGGAGTTCCGCTGTGGCGACCCCTAACCAGGAAAAGCCGAAAAACATTACTAGAAAGCCAACATTGTATGAGGAACATACCAAAATATGAAGCATAAATCTAGACAGTTAAGAGATGCTTGATAGCAATATACTGATTGTTCCAGTGTATGCATAAGCATTTCCCAGGTGTTTTTGTTTTAATTCAATAGAGATTTAATAAATGTAAAATTTACTGGTAATACATATTTGAATAATGTGCAATATTATACATGCATACATACAAATGTTTCAAGCATGGGCATTAATGCCCTTCTAGCTTGCCAATATACCAAGACATTTGTTCCCATAATAAATGTCCAGGCTATACTTAAAAATATCTAAACTAGTACTTGCTTTAATGTAATTTGGTAGTCTGTATTATTATATATTGTCAAAGGAAAAATAAACTTCAAAAAGATCAATACACGGTAGGTTCAGGTTAAGGCACTTTAATCTTGCAGCAAGGAGACAAAAACGTGCTAATACAGAGTTTGTCTAACTAAAATCAGGAAGTAAGGTCATCTTTATACATTTTCTAACAAGACATTGCCTACCAAGCTGACGTAACAGATCACAAGTTTTAACATCATTACTTCATAGCAGCTGTTTGTCCATGATTTTCTGCTTGCACTATCAATTTTATGAGAAACTTCCTAAGAAAAACAACGTGACCTTGGTGACCACCAGTTAGATACAGCTTCCCACTATGTTATGTTACCATTCAAGGTACTATAGCTAATTTGAGCACAAAGCAAGTACAGATTCTTTAAGCAGTCTTTTGTTTCATGTATCTCTTCTTTTCCACAGCTGTGCATGTTCTCATAACACGAACAGAGCTGATTGTTCATATTCAATCATATTATAAAAAACAGTATTGTTCTAGTCATACACTATTCATTCATTTTCCTGACCTAGCAGATAATCACCTGCTTCTCAGTACATTTCCAAAAGGCATAAACATGAATTTTGCTGTGCTAGCAAATACTAGGTCAGGGTGCATCTTGCAGTTTCAGAAAGCATACTGTGGTTTGAAAAATCATCTTATAATTTCATACAGAATTAAGCTGTACATAAAATAGAATGAAATGTGTTAACTCTTCTAGCTTTTAATAAGCACTAAACATATATATATTACTACATATTTCTCTAACATTTCCCCCCTGTTAATACTTTTTATTCTATTTTCAAAAGCATAAACAGTTTGCTTCTTCTCCTAACCTCTTCCATTTCAGATTTGCAATTAAGAGAGTCATTTAGTTTAAACTTATGAAAGCATTTCAGTTTTCAACAACTCTTCAATTTCAGTACTTTGATACAAAGTCTCAGAAACTGATATGTCTATAAAATCTTTGATTAACTTTTTCATGCAGGGAATACCACAACAAATGCATGCTCCTAATAGGAGTAATCCCACACAAATGGCAATCAGGATGTTCATTAGGATGGAACCCCCCCCCCAAACAAATTCTGGAGAAAGTCTGTCAGAGGCTTTGGGCCTGGTTGGGTCATGGCCGACACTTGCTGGATCACCTCAAGATGGTCGTTTATCTCATGCTGGTTGTCAGGAATATATGAACAGCATTCTTCTTTGATTAAAGCGCAAGTACCACCTCTCGCCGCTAGGGTGAAGTCGAGAGCCATGCGGTTTTGAAGCACCACAGTTCTCATAGCGTTCAGTTCATCAGTCATTAATTCGAGAGCAGAAAAAGTTGCATTGCTCATAACTTCAAGAAGTTTGGACAGTTTTCTCAGCTCCCAAATCAATTTCACTGTGCCATATGCAGGGGCTATGCCTGCCCATGATATAATAGTGTCACTCAAGTCCATGTGTGTCAGTTTATCTTTGTTTTTCACGGAATTATGGTTTCTCCATCCTGCTTCGATTCCTCCCACTGGATTCTCAGGTCTCTTGATTGGATTTCCAGGTTTACTGCTGACCTCTCTGACATTTCGAATTTTCCCTTGAGGCAAAGCTGCAGTGTGTTGTATGGCCGGAACCAGGTAACCCAAAAAACAATTGCCGGACCAATTCTCAGGTAGCCATTTGTATGCCTTTTTCCCACAAACAAAATAACAATTCTCTACTTTAGTATTGATATATGCTTGCCCTGCATGAAACATTTTCTTATCAATGATAGAAAGCTGCTTCAAAAGAACAGGATTATGCTGTATTTCACTAACAGTTTTTTGCATTTTCTCAAGATATGAGTCATAGTTTGTATCACAAATAGTTTCTACCTTATTAGCCTTAATATAACATTTATAAGAAACAGTCACATTGCAATTGCTCCAACCCACCTGAATAGTGTCATTTTTATAAAAACATACAATTCCTTTTTGTGTAACAGGTAGGTACAATGCTATTTTGTCTTGTGATTTTACAGGTGTAGTATCAAAAATCAAATTTTCCCAGGTCTCATTGACCCCTAGGGGGACAGCAGTCATCAATAATCCCCCGTATGCTGTTGGTATAGCTGTGCAAATCCAGCAGTTCGAAACATTAAAAGTCTCAGCATACACATATTTAATTGCTTGGTAAGTATTAAAGTTTGGGTGCCAGTCTATGAGTAATGCATCACGTTTGTTCAGTTCAACTCGTGTGGCTGGAAAAAGGAAAGGCCACAGCAAAAAGATTATTGTTACCAGTATAGCTAACAGGATGATCATGCAATTTTTCTGAGGTTGTTCTGCATCCCTGTTTACTTTATACCTGGCCATTTTGTTCTCGTTGTATAACAGTAACAAGGTTTTTGTCCAGTTCAAAGTTCTTGACCAGTTTGCAGTGCGTCAAATGGATCCACGGCACACGTTCAGCTATCTTGACTGCAGTGGGTGTTGCCAGCAAAACTTGGTACAGTCCCTCCCACTTTGGAGAACTCCAATTTCTTTTCTTCACGACCTTCACCCAGATCAACGTTCCTGGTTGTACTACTGCTTCCGATGGTCTGTTCTGTTCTTTATCTGAAACAGAATTTAACTGCAGAAGTTGTTTGTTATTTAGAAATCTCCTCATATACTCTGCAAGTGAACTGTCAGCCTCCTGGTTTGCAGGCATGAGAGGTTTCCACTGAGGTATATAATATGCCCTCCCAAACACTGTTTCAAAAGGAGTTAATCCCTTTGCATTTGGAACAGTTCTCATGCTCAACAGTGCCAGAGGCAGACAGTGAACCCAGTTCTTCTGTGTCTCACTAATCAATTTCCTAAGCTTATTTTTCAGAACTCCATAATGCCTCTCTACTAATCCTGCAGATTGGGGGTGGTATGCACAATGGTTTTTCAAGGAAATCCCAAAATAATGGCTCAGTTGTTGTATGGCTTGATTTACAAAGTGTGTGCCATTGTCACTGTAGATCTTTTCCGGTATGCCAAATCTAGGAATAATTTCTTTAACGAGGACTTTTGCAACAGTAGCTGCATCTGGATTTTTGGTCGGAAAAGCTTCCACCCATTTGGAAAACATATCTATAATGACAAGACAGTACTTTTTATTTTCGCATTTGTTTAGTTCTATGAAATCCATACAGATAGTATGGAATGGGTACGGTGGTGTAGGGAAACTCCCTTGCTTAGGCTTCAGTGCCCCCTGTGCATGATGCCTGTTACAAACATGGCATGCTGCACAAAATTTTTGTGTAGTTTGTAAATCCATATGTTGTAAACACTCGATTCACTAACTGTACCATCCCCCCTGTTGAGACATGGCACTGCCCATGGCTCAACAAAGCTGCATATCTAAACAAGTTAGACGGCAAAATTGGTTTTCTTTCTTTGGAGATGTACAGCCCTTTCTCAAGAATTGCTCCTCGTTTTATCCATTTTTGTTTCTCTACATTTGTAGTAAGTGTCTACATTGTTTTTAACATTTCTAAATCTAAAATCTCAGAAGGTTACAATTACTCACTCAAAAGAAATACTTCTGAAGCTGAAGCTGCCTGCTTTGCAGCTGTATCAGCTCTTGCATTACCTTTTGAAATCCTGTCCTGTTGTTTGGTATGAGCTACGCATTTACAAATAGCTACTTTCTGAGGTAACTGAATAGATTCTAACAAATCTAAAATAAATTGCACATGATTAATCGGTTTACCAGTAGATGTTATCATTCCTCTATTTTTCCACTGCTGTGCAAAAACATGTACAGTAGAAATAGCATACTGGCTGTCAGTAAAAATGTTCACAATTTTATCCTTTGCCAAGGTACATGCCCTTGTTAAAGCAATCAATTCTGCTGCTTGTGTAGATAAGTTGTGTGGTAAAGACTTTGCTTCTAAAATCTCAGTATCAGAAACTACTGCATACCCTACTAGATTCTGTCCTGTAGGACCCTTTTTGCACTAGCCGTCCACATAGTATGTCACCTCGGCATCATCCAAGGGAACATCCGTGAGATCTTTTCTAGGCAGTGCCTTTTGCTCAATCTCCTACAGGCAGCAGTGTGGTCTGCCATCTGCAGGGGTTGGGAGCAAGGTTGATGGATTCAAAGTTGTGCATCGTTCAATTATCATATGAGGTTGGCTCAACAGTATAGTCATGCAGGAAAGATGTCTAGCAGGAGAAAGATATGCCATTTTTTCTTGCAGTAAAATAATCGCGACTGCATGAGGCAATCTCAATGTGAGAGGGTGGAATAACACTACTGAGGCTGAAGCCTGTACTGCCATTGCAGCTGTGACTACTGCTTGTACACAGTGGGGCAAGGATTGCGCCACTGGGTCTAGCTGTGATGAATAGTAAGCTATGGGGCATTGTTTGTCCCCATGTTGCTGTGTTAACACTGATGTCATATAGCCTTGCTTACAATCTACAGTTTGGAAAAATTGTTTATGATAGTTTGGTAATCCTAAAACTAATGAGGATGCTATCAGTTGTTTCAATTTGCAGAAAGCTGATTCTGCTTCTGTTGTCCATTGTAATGAATCTTGTGCTGCCATAGGCTTCTTGTATATTGAGTTGGTCAGTGGAGCAGACTCCAAGGCATAGTTTGGAATCCAACTCCGACAAAAATTAGTCGCACCTAGGAAGGACATCATTTCCTTCTTGGTAGTCAGTTTGGGTGCTTGTAATATTGCTGTTTTCCTGTCTTCGTCTAATATTCTGCCTTCTTTGGATATTACATATCCCAGGTATTTAACCTGTTTTTTCCAAAGTTGCAGTTTGTTTTTGTTTACTTTGTGTCCTTGAGTGGCTAGAAATTGTAATAATGCTATGGTATCGTCTCTGCATTCTTGCTGGGTGGGGGCTGCCAGCAGAATGTCGTCTACATAAAGTAAAATCTGGCTGCCTTTCGGTGGGATAAATCCCGCCAAGTTACTTGCCATTTCCTGTGCGAATATTGTTGGACTCTCACAATATCCCTGTGGTAGTTGCGTGTATGTATACCTTTTCCCCTGAAATGTAAATGCAAACCAATGCTGGCTGTCAGGGTGTATCGGTATTGAGAAAAACGCATTGCTAATATCTACCACAGAAAAATACTTTTGTTGAGGCTTCAAATCATTTAATAAGGTGTGTGGATCTGGCACCGTAGGTGCTCTAGGTATAACTGCGTCATTTACAGCTTGTGAATCTTGGACCATATGGCATTCTCCATTTGCTTTCCTAACAGGAAATAAGGGTGTATTACATGGCGAATTGGGAGATTCTATCAATACTCCTTCCTTAAGTAAGGCTGCTATTATAGGTTTGATTCCTACTTCTGCATCCTTTCTTAAGGGATACTGTCTCTTTTGAGGTCTAAATGCTGACTTTGGCATGATAGTAACTGGTCCTGCTGTACGAATAAGTCCTACATCTGATTTCCCTGTTGACCAGAGAGTCTCTGGTATGCCTCGTAAGGCTTTTTCCTCTTCCTCTAGTAAGAGTGCTACTCAGCTGTCCTCACTTGCCTGCAAGTGCACAGCTGGGTGTGTCTGTGTTATCCAATTCAACTTCTGCTTTTGTACTCCCTGTTCTGACAGTTTTAATTCTGTCTGTTTTTCCCACCTTGTGACTTTTTCTCCTAGGTCTGCCCACTTCACATTCTTGTCTTTAGTTAAACTAACATGTGGTAATCAATTAGATTTATAAAGTGCTAGGAATTCATGGGGCAATGAACAGCTAACTACACTGTTCCCTTCTGTGTCCCAGTACAGATTACGCAATACTAATCTGTTAGCATGGTTTCTAAACAGTTCTTTCTCATATTCTTTATCAGGTCCTGGTATGCTACAGTAATATAGAGTACAATGCAACAAATGCTGTTTATCAGTGTCAAGGGAGGGGGATTTACTGATGGCTATGTTCATCAGTTCTTCGGTTACTGCCCCTGGACCAGTCGTAACCAAGTCCTGGCTGTATCAATAAAATGTTTCACCCTCCGGTCGCACCACAAAAGTATCCATTTGTCACTGTGCTTCCATACCCTGCATGGTTGGAACTACTGCTATGCCAAATATATGCATAAGGTCTCTGCCCAAAAGATTTACTGGACATTTTGCAGAAACAACAATTTTGCTCTTTTGGGTCATCCCTGAAACAGGGTCAGTTATTGCTATGGTATGGGAGAGTGGCTCCCGATATAGCTGTCCATTAGCTGCTTTTACTAATATATAATAGAGTGATTCTGAATTTTCTGATAGTTTGGAAGGATGTATCAGGGTCCACGAAGCCCCTGAGTCACACAGGAATTTAACTTCCCTCCCCTCTACCAGAAGTGTAACTTCAGGTTTTGTGTCTGCTAAATAGAGCTCTAGGCTCAATAATGCCAAGTCTAAAATTTCGTTTTCTTCACCATCAGTGATTTCTTGTACTTCCTCTATTTCCTCTATCACATTCTCTACTCCGTCTATCACATTTGCATTTGTCTTTTCTTGGTTATTCCCTTCTAGTGATTCTTGACTATCATATAGTCAGTCCTCACCCTCTTTATCTTCCGTGGCTACCTTTTTGTTTTGCCTGCAATCCCTTGCCAAATGTCCCTTTTTCCCGCATTTAAAACATTCACCCCTTTTCTTTCTCTCTTCAAACTCCTCTGATCACTTATCAGATTGTTTGTTTCCCTGGGCATTTTTCTTACCCTTCTTCCCAGACTGTACTACAAAGACTTCTGCTCTGTCTTCTACTGCGAATACTTGAGTTTTCTTTTTCTTTTTACTATTAAAATGCCTTTCGGCATGTCTTGCATATTCAAGTAATGACTGTAATCTACTCGTACGGTGATCTACCATGTGCTTTGTAATGAAACTACTTATGGGTGCAATACTACCCTTCAAAAATGCATTCTTTAGTTGTTGCTCATATGGGGAAGCATGTGTTTGGTCTTCAGGTACCTGCATTCCACAATGGTTATTAAAACACTCTAATAATCTAGCATAATATCTATCAACAGTTTCACCTTCCTGTTTGATGCATTGATTAATGCAAGTCCAGTCAGCCCTAGGCTTCCATTTCTCAGAGATTCAGTCTGTCAGACCTTTCACTCTGTTATCCAGCTCTGTGTTGCTATGTGGGAGTGGCTTATGGTCTGCGTCACGGGGATTCCAGTTGCCACTGATCATGTGCCAATCTGGACCTATGATTTGTCTGACTACTTTCTCTACTTCTTCTCCATTTAAATGGTAACTTAACCTCATGCCCTGTAAGTCTTCTAGGAATTTTCTAAAATTAACTTTCAGATGGGTAATTCCCTCTGTGGCTTTCCGGATGTCTTCCGGTGTCCACGGTCTATACACTAGAAGAGTTGGGTCTTGTCCTGCCTGTCCTGCCTGTGGATTTGGTACTTCTATGAGTGGACATATCTCTTCTTCACTCATAGCTTGTGAATTTTCAATATCCCCTCTTAAGTTACGTGTTCGAGACCTAGTCTCGACAGGATCTCTGACAAACGGTTTTGATTTCGCAGGGACTGTTGGATATAGCAGAGGTGGATCAGCTTGTCCACTCACTTCATATTCTGGTAAGGGAAGCGGAGGGGGTGGAGGGGCTGATGCCATTACTAGGTTATTGTCTTCTTTGTCTAAAAACATTTCTTTTGAATATTTAATCTTTTGTTCCCTGCGGTTTGCTTCCTCAAGCCACCTGTGTGCCTGAGGAACTCCCAATTGGCGTTGCTTTTTTACCTGACCTTTTGCGTCTGTTTTAAGTTGTTTGACAAGTTTGATAAGTGAAGGTTTGTCTAATTTGCCATCAAATTTGTATTTATTAACCCATTTTGTATAGTACCTAACGTTATCGGCACATTGTAATTGCATGTATTTTGCATCTTCGGTTAATGGCGGATCTCGGGATCTTTTTGTGCACTTATTTCCCATGTTGTCTTAACTTAGTTAGAAATTGTTACGTAACCCTTCTTATCACGTGGTAACATGATTTCTTTTTTCACAGTTTATCTAGAATAACTGCCTACCTATCCTGTTTCCCTGATCTATGACAAGACAGCAATCTTTTTTGTCCCTGATTTATACAAAATCTCCCTGACAAAAACAAATACTGTAACAAGTCCCTGATCTGAAACAAAGAAAAGGTAAATTCCTCCTTAACTGAGCCTCTGTGATTGATCATCTCACTGATGGAACCATTGACTCGTCCTCCAATTGCAGATCAGAAACAGTGTCTGGCCTCTTTTGAACGACAATTCAGTCGGAGGTCTTTCAGAGCAGAAGAACCGATGTGGCCTCTTCCCCGTATGATTTCATGCCATTGGGCCCATCTGACCTGAGCTAGAGCGAGAGTTTCCGGTCCGAAGGACCAATCTGTCAAAGGAAAAAAAAAACTTCAAAAAGATCAATACACGGTAAGTTCAGGTTAAGACACTTTAATCTTGCAGCAAGGAGACAAAAACGTGCTAATACAGAGTTTGTCTAACTAAAATCAGGAAGTAAGGTCATCTTTATACATTTTCTAACAAGACATTGCCTACCAAGCTGATGTAACAGATCACAAGTTTTAACATCATTACTTCATAGCAGCTGTTTGTCCATGATTTTCTGCTTGCACTATCAATTTTATGAGAAACTTCCTAAGAAAAACAACATGGCCTTGGTGACCACCGGTTAGATACAGCTTCCCACTATGTTATGTTACCATTCAAGGTACTATAGCTAATCTGAGCACAAAGCAAGTACAGATTCTTCAAGCAGTCTTTTGTTTCATGTATCTCTTCTTTTCCACAGCTGTGCATGTTCTCATAACACGAACAGAGCTGATTGTTCATATTCAATCATATTATAGAAAACAGTATTGTTCTATTGATATACTATTCATTCATTTTCCTGACCTAGCAGATAATCACCTGCTTCTCAGTACATTTCCAAAAGGCATAAACATGAATTTTGCTGTGCTAGCAAATACTAAGTCAGGGTGCATCTTGCAGTTTCAGAAAGCATACTGTGGTTTGAAAAATCATCTTATAATTTCATACAGAATTAAGCTATACATAAAATAGAATGAAATGTGTTAACTCTTCTAGCTTCTAATAAGCACTAAACATATATATATTAATACATATTTCTCTAACATATATGAATTTATTATCTGCATTTCTTTATTGTTGCTCCTCTCCCCTTTTTTCCTCTTTTTCAAATTTTCACTATACATTCCTTTCTCTTCATTTTTTCCCTCCCATTTTTGTTATTTTTTTAAATCCTTAGGACCAGCCTGGCTGTGTGCCTTAAGGCTAGGAAACATTCACTCTCTGCGTGTCCAGGGATGTCCTTCCCACTTCCCACCCACACTAGATTCTTATATATATATAAACATTGAAAATGGAGTGCCTGTTCCTCAACAAAAACATAGTACCTCTATCTCCTCACTTCCTTCAACACAACACTCTTGGTGTTTTCCTTTCTGTTACCCTCTTTGTTATGTCTTTCCTTTCTCAATTTTTCCTATCTCTCTCTCTTTCCATTCTTTTAAGAAATGAATGATGGTGCTCACATAAGGATACTCATATAAAAAACACTAAACTCCTTTTAAAGAATAATATTAATAATAAAATCTGCCTGTCCACTGCTTGCTTTAATTACTTTAAGCATGACTACACATAGCCATGTTCATCCTCAATGTCCGAGCATCTATGAAATCATATAGTCCTTCACACATACTTTACAACTAACTGCAGGTACTTTGTGCTTTTGCTATATGTGTGTATTGTGGGTTCAGGCTCATAGGTGGTGAGACATTTCCCTGTGGTACATTTGGTTGTGAAGACATGGCTGAAGTGACATTCAGCTGCAGAGACATATGGCTATTGGCAATTCCCTGTGGGTAAAGAGAAGCGCACACTGTCATGTCCACAGCTATAATAAAACCAAGTGTCTGTGGGCAGAACTAATGAGTACTGTGCTCAGTGTACAGTCCATGGTCATGTAACTACAACATGTGGAAGTGTGTTATACCATGCAGAAAATCCTGAATGCTACTGTAGTAACACTTATACTACGCCATGTGTTTTAGGAAATGTTCCCTAGACAATGTGAAAGGCGAAATAATCCATACACACCAGTAATAAAGGCACTGCCTAATGTGAACTAGACATGCTCACATGGCAGCCAGTTGCTAATGCCTGCCATACTACCTGTGGTCTCTTGGTGCTTTGGGAGGCATGGACATTACCCCTCGCCATGCATTTCATTATTGAAGCTGTGGGCATGGGGTTGCATGCTTCTTTTTGCCTGCAGAGAATAGGCATCAGCCATATGTTTCTACAGCTGAATATTGCTTTAGCCATGTGTTTCCAACCAAATATATTACAAAAAAATGTCCCATCACCAAAAAGCCTGAAACTGCAGAACTTTGGCTGAAGTAATAGTGTTTTTATAGCTTGCCTACATATCTTCTAGGGAAGAAATATGAACCAGAGCAGCATTTAACAGCTGAAAAACGTCCTTGCTCAAAGTTTCCACTGAAATTTATTTACTAACAACTCTGGGATTATTTTATACCTCCTTGCAATAAAGCCTGACTAGACTGTATGCCGAGTATATGAGTGTAATAGATAATTAGCTTAAACACACATGCATTGCATTTTGTGTTACTACCTGAAAAAAGCTGGAGTAAGTAATGTGAAGCAAAACAAAACAATGGTCTTTCTTGCCAATCATCACAGCTAGACTGGCTTCAAGATGTATTGTGGTTTATTTTTTCCAGTCCTTTGCTCCTTACTGAGGGACACATACTAATTTCTCCTGTTCAATGCTCCTTCGGCCTGTAATTGACATTGACCCCCCCCCCTCCATTGCTCATTACACATCCTCAGAAGGCTCTCTGCCAGAGGCACAGAGATATTCCCAGGTATGTCCTGCCAGCAATACTATTCAGGGCACTCAGCTATACTTTCACAAAAACATAGTTTAGCAATTCAGTATTTACTTGTAACAACACAAAATCAAAGTAAATACAACTGTACAACCAGAGTTCATAGCAAAGCCTTATTTGATTCTCAGCCTTAACGGAAGATGACAGGTAAACAAACCGGGTGATCTAAATACCAGATACCAAAAATATATGATCAGTCTGAAGTACACAGCCATCACTTTGTCCAAAGTTTGCCACTGAGCTAAAGGACTCTTTAATTCAGTCAAGGTTGGTATCTGATATAGGAGATGGGTGCCCCACTGCCATCTTCCATACTTCTCCATCACTGCAGTTTGCGACTTGCACATACTATCCTGAGGGAGAAGAAGTGCTCACTGTTTAACTTTTATACTGGTGGTGGACTGCATCTACCATACATATATTGTGTCAGTCATGTGTGGCAGCATGCTTAATCAGATTCTGGTCATCATATGACAGGATGTCTCTACATTTGTTAACTTTTAGACTGCAGTCTCTTGTAATACTTTGTGAGATGTTTGTTTCAACTCAGAGACAATGTGATAAAAAGTTTATTTACAGAGCAGGTAGTAGGTTTCAAAGAACAGATGTATTAAAGAAGATGTGGGGATCAAAATTAAGAAGACAAGTGTGGAAGGCTTTCAATAGGCATTGAACAATTTTTTGGGAAGAAGGAAACATTGTGTAGTACATGAATTACGCTCCGCTCATTGTACAATAGCTTGGTGGGAGAAACAGTTATTATCTGACATCAAAATATATATTTCTTTGTTGATAAATACAGATTGTGACTTTTCCAAAATTCAAAAATTATGTTAACGAATAATATCTCTTGCAAAAGATGAGCAATATATGTTTATAAATAGGAAATTAATAGTAGCATCCAGTGAAAAATCAATAAATCAATCTGTTTTAATTTAATCATCTAAGTCCATTCCTAATTTATATTCATATCTTTCTTCTTGCAGTAGATGCTGCCAAATCATTTATCCTTCTTAATAAGAATGCATGGTTCAGGAATTTTAACAATTTAAATTTTCTAAGGAATTACTAAAATTAATTGCTCTTTAGTATGAACATGCTAAGGCAAAAATTCTGATTAATGGGCACTTATTTTAGGAATTTGCTCAGTTTCATAGTGTGAAGAAAGGTTATCCCTTTCATTAAATTGCATAATTTAAACTTTGGAAAATACTGATTCAAAGCCACATATACATAAAAGGGCATGTAATACACAAATGAACAGATGATGTATTAATTTTGACTGACATTAACAGAGGAATTAAAACACTTTTTCAGTCAAAACTGCAAATATTCTCATAAGTGAGACATAAAAATGAATACTTCAAAACCACAGCTTTATGACAATTCATACTCAGTATATACAAGAAATACATTTAGAAATTCAAATTATGCATCTTGGTGTGCAATAGCTCAAAATACTATGATGCAGTACAAAAATAAATGCCAGTACTGAAACAGCTGTTATACAGTCTCCAAAATGAAGACATCAACAAACTCTGGCAGCTTTTAAAGCTGCATTAAATGATTACCTTCAAAAAGACTATCTGTACCTGTTTTTGTGACACTAAATAATAATTAGTTTGACATTCTTACCTGACATGTTTTACTTGTAATTGCATGCTTTGCATGCAGAACTGTTGATCTATACCAATATGTAAATATTGTAACGCTCAAATAAATATGAAGATATGAACATATTATGTTATGTAAGATTATTCTATTAGTACCTCTCTTCTTCTACCAAAGTTATTAACACTGCTTTGTAATGAATGTATTAATGTGTATGTTTTTCTGCTTTCTGAGCCTTGACATGACTACAAAAATGTTAGTAAACCAGTTGACCTAACGAGTTCACAAATGAAATGAAATTAAATGAACATGAAATAAATAAACAAATAAATAAATAAATACAGACATAAAAAATGCAAGATGTTTGTTCAGTAATGGATTGAAGATCGACAGTGAAGAAATTCAGGAACATTTTCAGTGCACTGTACAGTCAGCAATGCCTGATGTACATTTCATACGGCAAATACATGAAGATCATTAGTAATTGTTGTTTGTTTGTTTCTATTTGTTAACTGGGGTAGAACACGGGTCCACATGGACCTTTTCAGACTCAGTCCAGGAGCACTATCTGGTTAAGTGACTTGATGGCCATATACATTTTTAATGAAATATATCAGGCAGATATGCAGTTATGTATTTAGTCTGTCTCTAGCTTACTCCCTCTCTCTCTCTCTCTTTTTTAGTTTTGCTTTTCCTCTGGTCATTCTCATACATCATCTTACCCATTTATTACCTAGCAAGGGCCAAAGCTGAGCAGTAAGCCTTCACAGTATTGATATTTTTTTTCACTTAAGCCCACCACTCCAATTTTTCACCTTTTCTAATCCATTGAGTGCTTGCAATGTACCTCTCTAGCATCAGTTTATAATTTCTTCAGAGTAACTGCAATTATTCAGTCTCCATAAAAGTGCTGTGACTCAGCGTAATCACTCTAGCTGTTCTGCTGATGCAGGGAAGATGGTCTCAGAACAAATCGTTCAAACCTCAACAAGAGGAACAAACATACTAGATCTGGTCTTCACTAACATGACAAACAGATGTACCACTGCAACTGTCAGACCTTGATTAGTTAAATTGGACCACAGACCAGTCGCCTTTGAACTGGCATTAACACTAGAACTCACAAAGGGTGAAGTCAGACTAAAAAAACCTCACCAAGGCAAACTATACCCTCCTAGGGGAGAGTATAAATTAATTCCAGGCCCCACCCCCAGCTGGAAGTAGTAAATACATCAAAGCTTACAATAAAGCCCTGTATAGTCACTTGTATAAGTGTGTAGACTCAGCTGTTCCAGAAAGAATAAAAGCCAGAGCCCCAAGTAAAACCAAGCCACCCTGGTGGACATCTGGCATCAACAAACTTTACAACAAATGCAAAAAGTTGCTGTCTATGAAAACTAAGATGAGACCCCAACAATGGAAAAGCACCCTCCTCAGCCTCAACAGGCAAGTAAGACAACATGTCAACTCCTCTAAGGGTAACTTTGAGGGAATACTTAGCAATCATAGCCAAGGATAATAATAAGGCCTTTTACAGCTACATATGCAGCCTTAAAGGGATGACCCAAGCATGTGCCAAACTAGTGACTAATGGTATCAGGCACACTGATCCCACAGAGATAGCAAACCTGCTGGCGGACAGATGTGGTGAAAATTTCACTTCCTTTTCCCCTCCAAATTTATCCCAGACCTTGCCTCAACCCCCAACCCCCCCCCATATCTGAAGAGCAGATCAAACTCTAGATCTGACTCAATTTGGCTTTGTCAAGGGCAGATCCTGCTTGTTAAAACTGGTGGACTTCTTTGAAAACTGACCAGGGCCATTGATGAGGGCAAATCTGTGCACACAGGTTCATAGGTTCATAGGTTCATAGGTTCATACTAGGCTATCTGCCCTAGGGCATTTATAAGCCTAGCCAGAGTGTGTGTGGCTTTCACCACCCCTTAGGATGAGAATACTATACCCATTAGTTTGCTGTGCCTCTGTCCAGCAGTGATACAGAGATGATTCCCGGGGTAAACCTACGATCTCCCATCCACTCGTCAAGATTTCTCTTGAACAGAGTCAGTGAGGGGCTCTGCCTCACATGGACTTGGATTCTGTTCTATAGTGTAGGGAGTCTCTGGGTGATGAATCTGTCCCTCCAGCACGTCCTATTTATATCCGTGTTGAGGTTTAAGTCTCTTGCTCTCGTGGCTCTGGTGGATTTGGATTTTTGAGGCGGAGCATGTCCATTAATTCGAGGTTGGACATGGCCTTGTATGTCAGGCACAGATCACCTCTGAGCAGACGGTATGCGACTGAATAGAGCTGGAGTTTCTTCAGTCGGGCATCATATGACATATGTTTGAGCCCCTTTATCCTTTTGGTGAGGAACTTTTGGGGTCTTTCCAACTGCTGCAGGTGTCGGGTAAGGTACATTCCGAATGGGGCGTTGTACTCAATCATTGGTCTGATAAGTGAAGAGTACAGGGTACAATGACCTCTCCTGATCTGGATGTGAATCCCTTCATGATCAGGTGGGCAATGTAGAAGGTCTTCCTAACCACTTTGGCAATGTGAGTGTCAAAAGAGGTTACTGTCAACTTGGGTCCCCAGGTCCCTGATAACTTCTTCCGTGTTTAATGGATTACCACCTATGTGGTAATTAGGGGTTACCTTGTTTTTCCCAAAGGGTATGACTATACATTTTTTGGCATTTAGCTTAAGGCCATGGCTCTGGCACCATTTATCCATTTCTATGAGACCTTTCTGGAGGATGTCTGTGTCTGATGGAGTGTCAATTATGGTGCCCAGTTTGCAGTCATCTGCAAATTTTGTCAGCCACAATCCCCTATGTTTGCCTGCACTTCAGAAAAATAAATGCCGAACAAGAGGCTGCCCAGGACTGAGCCCTGTGGGACACCGCTCGTGACCAGCTTAGAGTCTGACATGGCACCAGCAACTCTAACCCTGTGTGTTCTGTCCTTGAGCCAGTTTGCAACCCATCTTGTGACATATGGGTTTACATCTAAGCTGGTGAGCTTTTCTATGATGCCCGAGTGGGGTATTGTGTTGAACACTTTTGCTAGGTCAAGGTAGGCTGTGTGAACTGCCTTACCCTCATCAATGGCCTTAGTGACTGTTTCAAAAAAGTCGACCAAGTTCAAGAGGCAGGATCTGCCCTTGACAAAGCCAAATTGGGTAGGATCCAGTGTCTGTAGGTCCCCAATGTCTTTATTTATGAGTTCCATTATGATCCTCTCCATAGCTTTGCAGACAAGGCTTGTCAAGCTTATGGGGCGGTAATTTCCAGGGTCCGTAG
The DNA here is from genome assembly GCF_019279795.1 of Protopterus annectens. Taxonomy (NCBI): domain Eukaryota; kingdom Metazoa; phylum Chordata; order Ceratodontiformes; family Protopteridae; genus Protopterus; species Protopterus annectens. Next base: position 543,552,198 of record NC_056748.1, on the reverse strand, counting down.
AAGCACCACCTTTGTGGAGTGGGAACACAGTTGCTGTATGCCATTCTTTGGGTATGTATCCTGTAGTAAGGCTAAGATTAAACAGCAGCCTTATGTGTGGGTTTAGTTCCTCATTGAGTTCATGTAGCACACAGCCGGGGACACCGTCCGGTCCCATTGATGCTGTGTTTTTTGCTTTAGAGAGAGCAGCTCTCACCTGGGCATCTGAGATGTTTGGGAGGCTAGACTCTGGTGGGATAGATATTTCTCCTTTTGGGGGGGGGGAATTTGCACTGAACCTGTCTGCCAGTATGTTGGCAATGTCTGTGGGTTCAGTGATTTTTTTATCATTTTGGACTAATTCTGAGCATATCTGGGAGTTTCCACCCAGGTTTCTAACATAGCTAAAGAAGGCTTTATGATTGTCTTTTGTGTCATTAGCGATTTTTCTCTCAAAGTTGGCCTTGGATGATTTTATGAGTGATCGTAGTTTTTTGCTAGTATTGATCAGAGATGCCTTCCCATTTAGGGATTTTGCTCTGTCATGTAGTAGCTTTCTCCTCTTGTTGTAGAGTTTATTTATGGCTGGAGTCCACCAGACTGGGCGCCTGCCTTTGGTGGAAAGGGTCTTGATTTTATTAGGGATTGCTTGATCCATACATTCCTGGAGGTGCTCGTAGAAGGCATTTGTAAGGGTTTCAGCAGCGTGGGTTGTGGTTTCCACTGGCTCGGGGGCCTTGAAGGATACCACTCCAGTCTTAAGAAGTGTGAAGTTTGCTTTTGAGAAGTTCTTCACTGTGGTCTTTTTTGCTGGGGGTGGGGGTGGGATGTGGATCTCCAGTGAGATTAATTTATGGTCTGATCTCACCAATGAGGGATATACTTCCGGTGTGGAGCATTTTGTCCCCATGTTTGTGATGATCAGGTCTAGTATATTTTCTCCTCTTGTGGGAATGGTGACTAGTTGTTCCATAGCATTTGAGTTTATGAACTCAAGGAACCTTTGGGCTAGGGTGTTGGGGCTTGAGTAATGTTCCCAGTCTATGTTTGGGTAGTTGAAGTCACCCAATTTGATGGTGTTTGGAGAGACATTCATACTCTCCAGTGTCTTCACGAAGGCTGTGTGGGTTTCCTGAGTTTGAGAAGGTGGTCTGTAGCATGTTACAAACTGTAGGGCAGTTTTACCTATGGTTAATTGCACCTGGATGGTCTCCGATGCTTCGTGCATTGCCACTAACCTGGAGGTGTGGGTATCCTTTATGAATATGGATACTCCCCCTCCTTTTGTGGTTCGGTCCGGATTTTGGGGCCAGAACGCATGATATGAGGTATAACCTGATAGTGCTGGGGTGCTCTCAGGAGCCTTGAACCAGGTTTCAGTCACAGCACAGACATCGATGTTCTCCATACTGAGGAGGGCTTTGAGGGTGTGCATCTTGAGGTTTAGACTTCTGGCATTGAGCAGTATTACCCTTAGTTTTTCTCCATTTTTGTTTTCTAGGGCGGTAGGTTTATCATTTGAGCCTTGCCTAAAAAAGGCACTATGGGGGTGGCAAGAGCCTTTGCCAATATCCGGAAGCCCGGGGTTGACAGGTGCAAGCCGTTCCTTGCGAAGCAGCGTGGCTTGTCAAGCATGTCATCCCAGGCAGACAGACATTGGATCCCCTTAGAATGACACCAGTAATTAAGCCAATTATTAAAGCTGATCATTTTGTCTCTGTATTGTGGCATCATTCTTGGTGAGGGTAGGATACTGCTCAGGGTCAGGGTCATACCGGCCTGGGCTACATAATCTGAGAGCTCCTCTATGTCTCTTTTCATGTAGTCCAGGGAGGTACATCTCAGGTCGTTCACACCAGCATGGACAATGACTGAGTCATACTTGTACTTGCTGTGGAGTGACCTGAGTGCTTGTGTTATGTGGCGGATTCTAGCGCCTGACAGGCAGCTTACTGTGATCTTTTCCTTGTTCAGTCTGGTGAGTGGGACGTCAGTATGTCTGACTATGGAGTCACCTATAACAAGTGTGCCTGGCATTATGTTTGGCCTTAAGGGCTGTGACTGTTTAGCACACTGACTTTGAGAACTATGTGTTGCATGTCTTATGTCTTGAGGTGGCAGTTGCTTGGGTGTCTGCTTTGGAGGCCTCTTTAGTTTTGGTAGATTTTTGATCAGTGCCTCCAAGTATGTCTTTGTGTGTTTATGTGTTTGTTTTGCAGTTGTGATAGTTCTATGTGAAACTGGGTTTGTGGTGTGCGTGGTTTCCTTCTCCTCCTGTCTGGTCTTGCCAGTCCTGAGTTGAGAGAGCTCAGCCTCTAGTTTGGCTATATAGTTGCATCTCTCACATGTATTTGTGTTTTGTGGGAGAAGGAGTGGGTTGTCTGTGTACATGAGGCAATTGTAACATTGCCTCAAGATGCCCAGATTCACCAGCTGAACAGGAGAGTACGCTAGCAACTGGCCCTTCGACATGCTAGAAAAAGTGAAAAAGTTTGCTGTGTAACTGAGTCAGAAGGGACCTATAGGGAAATGGGTATTCAAGGGGATTCTAGGCTAATGTAGTACTTTGTTTAGTATACAAGTACTTTACCTATATAAAAATGCTTTAGGAGCAAGTGCTGAGCTTTTGAGATAGAGAATAGACTGTTTAGATTGCAAGTAGAGAAGTTCTAAGGGAAAAATTGAAAAGCAGACTTTACGGAGCCAGAAATAGTTTAACCTTGTTTAACCGGTGCTGCCCGATGGTGCTCTATGGGCAACTCCACGCTAAATCACTCAAAAGCGCGCTAAAGCGGGCTTTATAGCAGGGGGTTGAAAAGAGCTAGGAATTGACCCAAAATGGCCAATAGACTACAAGTTTCTGGCTGGAACCACTGCTCTAGGGACAAATAGGCTGCTCAGTGCTCCCCACTCCCACTGGTGAACAAAGAAGCTTCCCTTTATCCAAATAAGGATATGGAATAGCACAGGAACCAAGTCAAAGCCCAGAGATCAGCAAACTCTGAAGACTGGACTATTCTAGTTCAGTAAGGCGGGAAAACAAGATTTTTTTTTTTTTGCAGAAAACAGAGGAAAAACAGACAGTAAATGCTATAAATGCCTTTAAACGGCTAGCGCACTTGAGTGTGTTAGCCTACAGGTAAAATTAAGCAACAAATAACTTTTTTAAAAGTGCAAAACAGTTAATCAACACAAAAACAGTTTAAATAGAATGCAGAGCTGTATAAACAGGCGAAAATGCAGTCGCTAAGCAGTAAATAATCAAAAAGCCAGAAAAAAATACTTAAATCAGGAAAAAGTCACTCTTTTGCTCTCTGCTGCTTGTAGAACTCTGCAGGACATCACGAAGAGCTGTGCTGAGTTGAATACAAGTGAAAAAGCGCGCTAAAGTGGGCTTTATTACAGGGGGCTGAAAAGAGCTAGGAATTGACCCAAAATGGCCAATAGACTACAAGTTTCTGGCTGGAACCACTCCTCTAGGGACAAACAGGCCGCTCAGTGCTCCCCACTCCCACTGGTGAACAAAGACGCTTCCTTTTATCCAAATAAGGATATGGAATAGCACAGGAACCAAGACAAAGCCCAGAGGTCAGCAAACACTGAAGACTGGACTATTCTAGTTCAGTAAGGCGGGAAAACAAGATTTTTTTTTTTGTTTTTTTCAGCATACCTTGACTTGGTCAAGGCCTTAATCCCACATTCAGGCATTACTGATAAACTTAGCAAACTAAATGTAAACCCATTTCTTGTAAGATGGGTTGCCAACTTGCTCAGAAACTGGTCACAGTAGCAAAGTGGGTGACTCCACATCATCCAGCAGACCTGTCATCAGCAGGCTGCCACAAGGATTAGTGCTGGGCCCCCTACTGTTTGGCATATACTTCTCAGAAGTTCAGGCCAAAACTAAGGGGCTATGGCTGACCAGGTTTGCAGACAACTGAAAACTGAGTGCAGTTATCGAATCCCCAAATGATGTCAGTATACATCAGGAGGGTCTTACACAGACCAACGACTGGTGTCTTAGTCATGGTCTCAAACTAAATGCAAAGAAATGCATCATCATTCCCCTCTGTAAAAACAATGTCTCTTCACACTATCAAATTAGGAACAATACCCTATATATCTATGAAGTGGTAAGGGATCTGGGATCACAAGTAGACTGTGACCTTAACGTTGATCACCATGTGTCTACTGTAGTAAGGAAGGCTTTTTACATAGTACACTTGATTAACAAAGGCATCATCTCTAGAGCAAAGGAGGTTATAACCCCTCTATACTTGTCACTAATCAGGCCCATAATTGAGCATAAAAACCCCTTTTGGCATGTATCGCACAAAGCACCTGCAGCAATTGGACAGACCTCAAAGGTTTCTAACAAAGAAGATTACTCCAGCATGTGCCTTACACAGACTGACTAATGTCCCTATCACCATACTCAGTATGGTATAGACTTGTTAGGGGGGACGTATGCCTGTTTTACAGAGAAATCTCCGACCCAAACCTAATGAATTTGCTGCACATCTGTAAATCACATGAGACTAGAGCTACCTGTAACAGGGACTTAAATATAGCCTGTGACTTGAATAGGACATGCTGGAGGGACAGATTTTTCTCCCAGCAACTGATGTGTTTTTGGAATAAGTTGCCAGTTCATGTGAAACAGAACACCTCTATGACACTTTTCAAGAGGAACCTTAAAGAGTGGATGAAGCACCAAAAAAAGACTAGTGCCCCATGCAGAGACACTGGACAAAACCTAATGATTTGGTAAAGGATCATGGAAGAGGAGCTAATGAAAGGATGAAGCACACATTGATTACCTAGATAATGGCCATATATAACTTAATAGCAGCACCCAGGAAAAAAATGACGGCAGCTAAGCTACCAACAGAATACAAATTTTTGAATGATTCACACATTCACACATCTAAGCCTTCAGAACTTTCCAGAAGGCAGTAGGTAACATGCTTAATTTGTCTTTGCTATCATCCCAGATCAATTCAGAGTGTCATCAGTGTACGAAGTGTAGAGCATTTAAAGTTCCCTTAGATCACGTGAGAGAATTTCCATACATACATTTTGTAATAACCATAATAACATGCCTGGGCATTGTTAACTGCATTCAGATAGCATTATAGATACTCAGTTATGAAGGCAGAACATGGCACAGCAGCCAAAAAGATACCACTCTACCAAATGCTGGGAAGTATGTAATGCATATGGCATCATTGTCAGTATTTACATCAGTCACCTTGGCAGGGGCCCTGATGCACACATAAGGTAAAGAAGCCAACACATAAAGTGTGATGGGAAGCAAGTAGTGATACTACATACTGCAGTTAGCACTGGGAAGTAGTAGATCACCCATTAGAGTTCTGAGGTGCAATGCCAAAAGTGAAGGATGTCATTGCTTTTGGAAGGTCTGGTGTTGCTCACTATTACTGAATCTGGGGGTATCATTATATCTAAAAAGTGGACTGTTGGCTGTGGTGTAGAGGGATAAACCTGGACTATAGTCCATGTGGCCTGAGTTCATTTAGTGGCTAGGCTAAGGTGACTGAAGAAGCAGCAGGGAGGAATGGCATGTCCATCATAGGGATGGGCAGTTATGTAGGCATTCCCTATGATGAGCTCTGGAGGAGACTGAGGTGTCATGTTGGGGAGCTTTGGCCAAAAGGGGGGAAGGGTGGTGGGCATGGCTGAACTGCCATAAATGTGGGCCTATACACTGCATGGGCCCCATTGCACACCTGCCTTTCACATGCTACTGCAAAGTCAACAATGGGAGGGGAATGTAATGGGATAGTCCCGAATGCAAAATACCTCCAGCTGATGTTGACAGCCAAGAACCCCAGATTTTGGCTATCAAAGACACACAGGATGCCATTAGGTTCTACAACCCACCCTAACTGAGTAAGTCTAGGAAGATGGATAAGCTAGCAGACCCAACATGAATGTGGGCACAGGGCAGGGAGGCCATAGTATGAAGCATCCTGGATCCTGGATTTTCTCCTGTCTATACAGCACAGTGGACAATGAGCACCCTTTAGCACTCGTTGCTTCCATAGCAGGTATGGGTTTTACAGGGTCAGGTTGCTAGCCCGAGGCCCAACCCTCCTCAGAGGGTGTACCACACATTCACATGCACAATTAGGGCCAATTTAGAATGTCCAATTCACCTACTGCATGTCTTTGGAATGAGGAAGGAAACTGGACACCCAGAGGAAACCCACACGAACACAGGGAGAACATGCATGTGCCACACAGAATGCACCTCAGCAGAGAACTGAACTGGAGAACCTCTTGCTGTAAAGCACAGTGCTAACCACTATACCACTGCACTATCCACAGTATGAAACATGGCAGCAAAAACCATAAATAGTTACACATAGATCTGGGCGGCCATGGTGGTGCAGCGGTTAGCGTTGTCACCTCATAGCAAGAGGTTCTCCAGTTGGAGCCTCAGCTGAGGTGCCTTCTGTACAGAGTCTGCATATCCTCCCTGTGGTCACATGGGTTTCCTCCGGGTGCTCTGGTTTCATACATGCTGTAGGTGGATTGGACACTCTAAATTGGCCCTAGGTGTGAGTGTGTGCATGTGTGTGCCTTCTGTGGAAGGTTGGGCACCGGGCTGGCAACTCGACACCATAAAAACTCCACTGCCAATCATGAGCAGGAAGGTGATCCACTTCCTAATCGGGAAAAGCCGAAAAAAGAAGAAGAAGAAGGAAAAGTTACACATAGATCTAAAAAATAAATAAATAAAATGTGTACAGTTAAAGTTGTTTTTACAATATTATTATTATATATAAATTTTAAATATTTTGGGTGTATAATAGTTCCTCTACTAAATGTTTGAAATGAGAGCACTACTGTTGACTATGTGGCATGTTACATGTTGTCACTACAAAATTAAATTTTCACTATGGCATATTTACTACATCAAAAATGGTTGCCATAGATGCTGTACTTTGTGTGTTTTTTTTTTTTGGTTGTGGGAGTCAGAGAACCTCTTTTGTTTTATAAGAGTTTGTGCAATCTAGGGCAGATCCCCTACATTAGAGGGTATACGCGACCCTTTTGTTTTTTTTTTTTTTTTTTTTTGATGTTTCAGGTGTGTGATGCAATGTGTTAGGTGATTTTACTGTGATTATTTGTATCTCAGTAACTATCAACTAACTGAGATGTGATTAAATGATGCAAATCTGTTTGAATCTTGGTGTAGTAGATATAACTTTTTTGGGTGATGTTTTTTTTAGATCACAAAATGAAAATTATCTCATTTATCTGGCCAAACACATAGTGGCATATTACATGTACTACATATCTTCTTTTTAATAATTACAGTCATAAATGGAATAATGCTCATGTTGTCCTGGTAAATGAGTGAGAAAATTAATTTTACTTTATTATATCCCCATATACTGTGTACTGGTATTAACAGAGAAAAATGAATTTAGCTAGACATCATCATTATATAATTATATCTAGCTGTTTACCACATTTCTTCAAAGCACTGAATCTATATGCCTTTTTCTGGCTGCAAGTTAGAAGTGTGGCAGAAGAGAAAGGACATGATGTTTTCACAACAACTGATTTATAGCAATATATTGAGAATTCAAAAATAACTATAATCAAAATAGTTTAGAAAGTAACACAAACCCACAGTCTCTGAAATGGTATCATTTGCATTAGCTGGGAGGTACTGTATGTATTTGAGCAGGGATTACTTGACATTTTGCTGTTGTGTATCACTCGTGCTAACTGACTATGCTTTCTGTCCCATAGAAGTATACTCTATTAATACAGATTATGACACCCTTAAGTGAGGAATGATGATTTTAGGTCTGGAGATACTTAACGATGTAAATATTTCTGTGTTGTTCACTTCTGGTTTATACAGTGTGACATTTTAATGTTAACATTTTCAAAGGCAATGTTTCAGGTGGTTTTCTAGTCTTGCTGGCTTCCAGATTCCTCATGGCCTATTTAACTGAAAACTTATGTTACTGACAAATTACCAAGGATTTATTCATGGTCCATGCCTGTGTACATCTTAATGTAAAGAGCTGATATCAGCATTATATTTTGGTTGAGGTCATATAGCAGTACTATAATTAATATTTTTCAAGTGCTAGATAAGTATAGGATATGTTATAGCAACAATTTTACTAACTTTTGTACCCTTTATTACATTATTACATCCTTTATTAATTTTGCCCCTTAGTGAGTGACAAAAGGTAAGCTTTTAAAATATGATTTTTGCGCTGGGGCTGGCATTTTGTTTTGTTAATTAGGTTCTATATGCATTATTGATTTGTTTATCTAGTAACACATTTCACTTTATATAACAGATTTCTATGTCCCAAGTTGAGTTTTCTAGTAAAGGATGCTGAAAAGAAAAAAGAGGCATAAGAAGAAAACAGTGAATGGGAACATGCACAATGCACAGTTAACCTTGCTGCACATAATGTATTAAGTAGTCACCTATGTGCTTATGTAGACCCATGAACTGAACACAGCATTACAGAGGATGGCTCACCAGTGTTTTGTTTAATGGAAAAGATTATTTTCTTTATTATGTTTACTTGTTGTGCCTGCTGACCATCACGTTCCATGCCTACCCATACATCCATTCATTCTCTACTTTCTGCATGTGCTACTCCTTACTGTAGGAATTATTCTTGCTGCAGACCAAAGGGAAAGCAGACATCTAGAGTCATCATCCAGGCAACCACAAAGTGTGGCTGCTTTTTATCCCACCCTATGAAGTCCCGTGCTGACAGCTTCACTCCTTTTCCCACAATGGTAGTTCAACATGACTTGATATGTTTCTGTATGTGACCCAGTGTTGTTGCAGAACGTCACTGTCCTGGTCCTGAGCTGTTTGTCATGCCCCAAGCCTCCACAACTTGTTGGCCTTGCAGGGACCCAGCTACCATCCCTCCCCTAGGATGGATCACTTGGTGACAGCTGTTAACTTCTTGCCTTTCCTTTGGTCTCTTCTATACATCCAACACTGACTGAACCTGGATGTCTAGGTCACAGTCCTTCATTTAACCTTCTATGTAACAGACTCAGCTTAAATAATGGGAAACTAACACCTACACCTACAGGCTCCATACCCCTGATAATATACTGTAATACCTGTAGACACTTAATTATAAATATTGACAATAATGGCAGACTGAAGACACAAGAGACATAATGTGCATCCAGCTGCATAATACACATCCTTTACTTTTCTCCCTCTTAAAGCTATGTCTACTGTATCATGTCTACTTATTTTGTATGGAAAAAGATGTACCTATTGTAGCATTACTATATATTACACACACACACACACACACACACACACACACACACACACACACACACACACACACACACACACACACACACACACACACAAACACACACTGTTATGTAGCATGAAATACTTACATTTAAATATACTGGTTATGCATATGCTATAAATATGGTAGAGCTAACTAGTATATCATGCAAAACACAGCAATACAAGATAAGCACACCAAAAATTCAAAAAGGTCCATTCTAAATTTTGGAAAGTGAAATCACTTTAAGTTGTATACAGCCTTTGTAGTGTTTATGTTTCTTGACCAGTCCACTGTATCTCAAATAGTATGATAATATACCTGATGAAGCTTTTGTAAAAAAGCATTGGTTGTTTAAATTTGAAAGAATTATTTTTTTGTACCTCCCCATGGTGTCTGGATAAATTTGATTAAAATTTATTTTACTATACTTTTCCCATACTTAAACCAGATTAGCAGTGGTCTTTCTTTTGTATTTAAAATAGTATCCAGAAGTCACCTGCTCATTTTCTAATGAATTTTCTGCAACAACTTGTTTTGGCATATAGGGACAGCATCACCCTGAATAGATTTTTGGATTACACCTTTACTATTTTAATTACTACACAAACAGAATCATTGTTTTCTCTGTCTGGGAGCACCAGCTGGTAATATTACATTTGGTTAGTTAGGTCATTTGATGCTCTGTATAGATCCCTGAACCGGAGCCTACAACTCCTTCAACTCATGAACATAAAAAAGATGGTCTTCGCAAAGCTGAAGACCAAGGCTAAGAAAAAAAAAACTCTTCTGCTCAAGCTGATTGCTATAATTTTAACAAGCAGCTTGCTGCAGTTAACACGCGACACTACCACCATACAGTGAATGCTATGGCACTTCAGCCATGACCACAAATGCAGTATAAGCATTTATTTGTGAAGCCACTTTAGCCTAGTGGTTTCATAAAGCAATGTTGGCACTGCAGGCCCTCACCATTGGCACCTGCAGATTGTGCCCACTAACAGGATAGCTCCCCCCTTGGTCCCACTCTAGTTACAGCACTAGTGAAGAAGCATCACACTCAAGTAGCTCTTGAGATGTAAACATTTCTGATTGAGAACCTTCTTCTCTTTCATTCTGTTAATTGAACAGCTGCTTCCTCTGTAGATCTGATTATCAGGATAGTGAGCAAATAAGGGCTGTATGTCTTTATGAAAGATGAACACCTTATTCTGAAGATGTTTTCTTATGCAGAAACTTACAGCTATGCAGAAAATATACTAGCCACTAATTTTGAATCCTTATACCCTTTTTTGCATAGCTGTTAAGTAGTTCTTTGCTATTGCTATGTCTGTGATTCCCAGATAAGGTTTAAGTTTCTTTGCTTGACATAAAATTTTAACAAGCATATGACAATTTTGCATGTGGAATTCAACATCAGTACACATCCTTACTGCATCATTTTTCAGTCCTGATAAATTTCTTAATGATCTAGACCAATAGCACCACACACATCCTTCCTGAAACACTTTTTTTCAGTTCTGATAGATTCCTTAATGATCTAGGCCAATAGCACCATACACATCCTTCCTGAATCACGTTTTTCAGTTCTGATAGATTCCTTAATGATCTAAGGCAGTAGCACCATACAAATCCTTACTGAATCACTTTTTTCAGTTCTGATAGATTCCTTAATGATCTCGGCCAATAGCACCATACACATCCTTCCTGAATCACTATTTTCAGTTCTGATAGATACTTCAATGTTCTAGGTCAATAGCACCATACACATCCTTACTGAATCACATTTTTCATTTCTGATGGATTCCTTAATGATCTAGGCCAATAACACAACACGCATCATTATTATATCACTTTTTTCAGTTCCGATAGATTCCTTAATGATCTAGGCCAATAGCACCACATGTATCCTTACTGAATCACTTTTATCATTTCAGATAGATTACTTAATGATTTTGCCCAATAAAACCATACACGCCCTTCCTGAATCACTTTTTTCAGTTCTGATAGATTCCTTAAAGATCTTGGCCAATAGCATTATACACATCCTTACTGAATCACTTTTTCAGTTCTGATAGATTCCTTAATGATTTAGGCCAATAACACCATACACATCCTTCCTGAATCACTTTTTCAGTTCTGATAGATTCCTCAATGCTCTAGGCCAATAACACTATGCACATCGTTACTGAATCACTTTCATTCAGTCCTGATAGATTTCTTAATGATCTGGGGCAGTAGCACCATACAAATCCTTACTGAATCACTTTTTTTCAGTTCTGATAGATTCCTTAATGATCTCGGCCAATAGCACCATACACATCCTTCCCGAATCACTATTTTCAGTTCTGATAGATTCCTTAATGCTCTAGGCCAATAGCACAATACACTACCTTACTGAATCATGTTTTTTTCAATTCTGATAGAGTTCTTAGTGATCTAGGCCAATAACACCTTACACATCCTTACTGAATCACTTTTTTCAGTTCTGATAGATGTCTTAATGATCTCAGCCAATAGCACCACACGCATCCTTCCTGAATCAAATTTTTCAGTTCTGATAGATTCCTTAATGCTCAAGGCCAATAACACCTTACATATCCTTACTGAATTACTTTTATTCAGTTCTGATAGATTCCTTAATGATTAAGGCCAGTAGCACCATAAAAATCCTTACTGAATCACTTTTTTCAGTTCTGATAGATTCCTTAATGATTTAGGTCAATAACACCATACACATCCTTCCTGAATCACTTTTTTCAGTTCTGATAGATTCCTTAATGATTAATGCCAATAACACCATACACATCCTTACTGAATCCTTTTTTTCAGTTCTAATAGATTCCTTAATGATCTAGGCCAATAGCACCATACACATCCTTACCGAATCGCGTTTTTTCAGTTTTGATAGATTCCTTAATGATCTAGGCCAATAACAGCATACACATCCTTAATGAATCACTTTTTTCAGTTCTGATAGATTCTTTAATGTTCTAGGCCAATAGCACCACATGCATCCTTGCTGAATCACTTTTTTCAGTTCTGATAGATTCCTTAATGATATAGGCAAATAGCACCATACACATTCTTACTGTATCACTTTTTTCAGTTCTGATAGATTCCTTAATGATCTAGGCCAATAACACCACGCATATCCTTACTGAATCACTTTTTTTCAGTTCTCATAAATTCTTAAATGATCTAGGCCAATAAAACCATACACATCCTTACTGAATCACTTTGTTTTGTTCTGATAGCTTCCTTAATGAACTAGGCCAATCGCACCATACACATTCTTACTGTATCACTTTTTTCAGTTCTGATAGATTTCTTAATGATCTAGGCCAATAGCACCATACACATCCTTACCGAATCACGTTTTTTCAGTTTTGATAGATTCCTTAATGATCTAGGCCAATAACAGCATACACATCCTTAATGAATCACTTTTTTCAGTTCTGATATATTATTTAATGTTCTAAGCCAATAGCACTACATGCATCCTTGCTGAATCACTTTTTTTCAGTTCTGATAGATTCCTTAATGATATAGGCAAATTGCACCATACACATTCTTACTGTATCACTTTTTTCAGTTCTGATAAATTCCTTACTGATCTAGACCAATAACACCACACACATCCTTACTGAATCACTTTTTTCAGTTCTCATAAATTCCTAAATGATCTAGGCCAATAAAACCATAAACATCCTTACTGATTCACTTTGTTCTGTTCTGATAGGTTCCTTAATGAACTAGGCCAATCGCACCATACACATTCTTACTGTATCACTTTTTTCAGTTCTGAGAGATTCCTTAATGATCTAGGCCAATAACACCATACACATCATTACTGAATCACATTTTTCAGTTCTGATAGACTCCCTTATGATCTCAGCCAGTAGCACCATACACATCCTTCCTGAATCACTTTTTTCAGTTCTGATAGATTCCTTAATGATCTCGGCCAATAGTACCATACACATCCTTCCTGAATCACTTTTTCAGTTCTGATAGATTCCTCAATGCTCTAGGCCAATAACACCATGCACATCCTTACTTAATCACTTTTTTTCAGCCCTGATAGATTCCTTAATGATCTAGGGCAGTAGCACCATACAAATCCTTACTGAATCACTTTTTTCACTTCTGATAGATTCCTTAATGATCTCGGCCAATAGCACCATACACATCCTTCCTGAATCACTATTTTCAGTTCTGATAGATTCTTTAATGTTCTAGGCCAATAGCACCATACACATCCTTACTGAATCACATTTTTCATTTCTGATAGATTCCTTAATGATCTAGGCCAGTAACACAACATGCATCATTATTGAATCACTGTTTTCAGTTCCAATAGATTCCTTAATGATCTAGGCCAATAGCACCACACGTATCCTTACTGAATCACTTTTATCATTTCAGCTAGATTACTTAATGATCTAGGCCAATAAAACCATACACGTCCTTCCTGAATCACTTTTTTCAGTTCTGATAGATTCCTTAAAGATCTTGGCCAATAGCATTGTACACATCCTTACTGAATCACTTTTTCAGTTCTGATAGATTCCTTAATGATTTAGGCCAATAACCCCATACACATCCTTACTGAATCACTTTTTTCAGTTCTGAGCGATTCCTTAATGATCTCAGCCAATAGTACCATACACATCCTTCCTGAATTACTTTTTTCAATTTTGATAGATTCCTTAATGCTCTAGGCCGATAACACCATACATATCCTAACTGAATCACTTTTTTTCAGTTCTGATAGATTCCTTAATGATCTCGGTCAATAGCACCATACACATCCTTCCTGAATCACTTTTTTTCAATTCTGATAGATTCCTTAATGATCTCGGCCAATAGCACCATACACATCCTTCCTGAATCACTTTTTCAGTTCTGATAGATTCCTCAATGCTCTAGGCCAATAACACCATGCACCTCCTTACTGAATCACTTTTTTCAGTCCTGATAGATTCCTTAATGATCTAGAGCAGTAGCACCATACAAATCCTTACTGAATCACTTTTTTTCAGTTCTGATAGATTCCTTAATGATCTCGGCCAATAGCACCATACACATCCTTCCTAAATCACTATTTTCAGTTCTGATAGATTCCTTAATGATGTAGGACAATAGCACCATACACATCCTTACTCTACCACTTTTTTCAGTTCTTATAGATTCCTTAATGCTCTAGGCCAATAACACCATACATATCCTTACTGAATTACTTTTATTCAGTTCTGATAGATTCCTTAATGATCAAGGCCAGTAGCACCATAAAAATCCTTACTTTATCACTTTTTTCAGTTCTGATAGATTCCTTAATGATTTAGGCCAATAACACCATACACATCCTTCCTGAATCACTTTTTTTCAGTTCTGATAGATTCCTTAATGATTTAGGCCAATAACACCATACGCATCCTTACTGAATCCCTTTTTTTCAGTTCTGATAGGTTCCTTAATGATCTAGGCCAATAGCAGCATACACATCCTTAATGAATCACCTTTTTCAGTTCTGATAGATTTTTTAATGTTCTAGGCCAATAGAATCACATGCATCCTTGCTGAATCACTTTTTTCAGTTCTGATAGATTCCTTAATGATATAGGCAAATAGCACCATACATATTATTACTGTAGCACTTTTTTCAGTTCTGATAGATTCCTTAATGATCTAGGCCAATAACACCACACACATCCTTACTGAATCCCTTTTTTCATTTCTCATAAATTCCTAAATGATCTAGGCCAATAAAACCATACACATCCTTACTGAATCACTTTATTCTGTTATGATAGGTTCCTTAATGAACTAGGCCAATCGCACCATGCACATTCTTACTGTAATACTTTTTTCAGTTCTGAGAGATTCCTTAATGATATAGGCCAATAACACCACACTCTTCCTTACTGAATAACTTTTTTCAGTTCTGATAGATTCCTTTATGAAATAGGCCAATAGCTCCAAATGCATCCTTACTGAATCACTTTTTTTCAATTATGATAGTTTCCTTAATGATCTAGGCCAATAATGCCACCTGTATCCATACAGAATCACTTTTGTCAGTTCTGATAGATTCCTTAGTGATCTAGGCCAATAACACCATACACATCCTTACTGAATCACTCTTTTTAGTTCTGATACACATCCTTACTGAATCACTTTTTTCAGTTCTGATAAATTCCGTAATGATATAGGCCAATAGCACCATACACATCCTTCCTGAATCACATTTTTCAATTCTGATAGATTCCTTAATGCTCTAGGCTATTAACACCATACACAGTCTTACTGAATCACTTTTTTCAGTTCTAATAGATTCCTTAATGAGATAGGCCAATAGTAACATACACATCCTTACTGAATCACTTTTATCAGTTCTGATAGATTCCTTAATGATCTAGGCCAATAACAACATACACATCCTTACTGAATCACTTTTTTCAGTTTTGATAGATTCTTTAATGATCTCAGCCAATAGCACCAAACACATCTTTCTTGAATCACTTTTTCAGTTCTGATAGATTCCTTAATGCTCTAGGCCAATAACACCATACACATCCTTACTGAATACCTTTTTTCAGTTCTGATAGATGTCTTAATGATCTCAGCCAATAGCACCATAAACATCCTTCCTGAATTACCTTTTTCAGTTCTGATAGATTCCTTAACGGTCTCAGCCAATAGCATTATACACATCCTTCCTGAATCACATTTTTTAGTTCTGATAGATTCCTTAACGATTTAGGCCAATAGCACCATTCACATCCTTACTGAATCACTTTTTTCAGTTCTGATAGATTCCTTAATTATCTTAGCCAATAGCACCATACACATCCTTCCTGAATCACTTTTTTCAGGTCTGATAGATTCCTTAATGCTCTAGGCCACTAACACCATACACATCCTTACTGAATCACTTTTTTCAGTTCTGATAAATTCCTTAATAATGTAGGCCAATAGCACCATACACATCCTTACTGAATCACTTTTTTTAGTTCTAATATTCATCCTTACTAAATCACTTGTTTCAGTTCTGATAGATTCCTTAATGATCTCGATCAATAGCACAATACACATCCTTCAAGAATCACCTTTTTCAGTTCTGATAGATTCCTTAATGATTTAGGCCAATAACACCATACACATCCTTACTGAATCCCTTTTTTCAGTTCTGATAAATTCCTTAATGATTTAGGCCAATATCACCATACACATTCTTACTGAATCATGTTTTTTTTTCAGTTCTGATAGATTCCTTAGTGTTCTAGGCCAATAACACCATACACATCCTTAGTGAATCACTTTTTCCAGTTCTGATAGATTCCTTAATGATATAGGCCAATAGCACCATACACATTCTTACTGTATCACTTTTTTCAGTTCTGATAGATTCCTTAATGATCTAGGCCAATAACACCACATGTATCTGTACTGAATCACTTTTTTCAGTTCTGATAGATTCCTTAATGATCTAGGTCAATAACACTATACACAACCTTACTGAATCACTTTTTTTAGTTCTGATACACATCCTTACTGAATCACCTTTTGCAGTTCTGATAGATTCCTTAATGATCTCGGCCAATAGCACCATAAACATCCTTCCTGAATCACTTTTTTTCAGTTCTGATAGATTCCTTAATGCTCTATGCCAAATAACACCATACACATCCTTACTGAATCACTTTTTTCAGTTCTGATAGATTCCTTAAAGATCTAGGCCAATAGCAACATACGCATCCTTACTGAATCACTTTTTTCAGTTCTGATAGATTCCTTAATGATCTCTGCCAATAGCACCATACACATCCTTCTTAAATCACTTTTTCAGTTCTGATAGATTCCTTAATGCTCTAGGCTAATAACACCACACATATCCCTAGTGAATCACTTTTTTTCAATTCTGATAGAATCATTAATGATCTAAGCCAAAAACACCATACACAACCTTACTGAATAACTTTTTTCAGTTCTTATACATATCCTTACTGAAGCACTTTTTTCAACTCTGATAGATTCCTTAATGATATTGATCAATAGCACCATACAGTCTTCATGAATCACTTTTTTCTGTTCTAATAGATTCCTTAATGCTCTAGCCCAATAACACCATTCACATCCTTACTGAATCACTTTTGTTCACTTATTATATATTCCTTAATGATCTAGACCAATAGCACCACATGCATCCTTACTGAATCACGTTTTTCAGTTCTGATAGATTCCTTAATGGTCTCGGCCAATAGCAGCTTACACATCCTTCCTGAATCACTTTTTTCAGTTCTGATAGATTCCTTAATGCTCTAGGCCAATAGCACCATACACATTCTTACTGTATTGCTTTTTTCAGTTCTGATAGATTCCTTAATGATCTAGGCCAATAAAACAACACACATCCTTACTGAATCATTTTTTCAGTGCTGATATATTCCTTAATGATCTAGGGCAATAACACCACACGCATCCTTACTGAATCAATCTTTTCAGTTCTCATAGATTCCTTAATGATCTAGGCCAATAACACCATACACATCCTTACTGAATTACTTTTTTCAGTGCTGATAGCTTCCTTAATGATCTAGGGCAATAACAGCATATGCATTCTTACTGAATCACTTTTTTCAGTTCTGATAGATTCCTTAATGATGTAGGCCAATAACACTTTTTACTGATGCTTCTGTTTTTATATGAACTCAAGTTTATTTTATTATTCTAATCATCTTTATAACATTGTAAATAAATAATTCTCCTGCATTCTTGTCATACATCAAAATTAGTCTTAAACAATAACAAAACTAAACATAATTTACTGGTGCACACTTACACTGTCTTAAACATTGCTTTACTTTTCATAAATGTATCTTACCATAGCAATGTATTCAACTTTTATGGTACATACTCTGTTTTAAAAAAAAAAAAAAACACTTGACTAATAACTGATATTGTCAACATTAATAATTAATTAAAAAAAATCTGCAACATCATTCTTTTATAGCAGTTACATATTTTATCCCTTTTTATGAAAATAACATATTTACATTAAAAAATGTGAATGGATGTGCATGCATACTCGTTATACACATCAATAAAAATAATCTTTGTAAAATAAAACTACAACTGCTGCTTTACATTATGCTTGGAAATTTGGAAAACAATTTGTTCAACTTTTACAGTAAGCTGTAGTAATGTCTATCAGCTCCTACTTCTACCCCTGGGCCTTCTCCAATGATGGGCTGGGACTGGAGTGAATCTTAATGGTGTCCTAGGGGGTCATTTTTGTGACTGCTTCTTCAAGAGCAGTTATTTAATGACCTACACTCCTCTTTATTTATATTTATTAATAAATGAATAAATTATGAAGATGTGCTACCAGTGTTTTAAGTACATTTAATCAATGCATTCACGCACTACAACAAAAATACCAAAATACCCAGAACATTAACATACTTCAGGCAGAAAAGAAGTTTGATTACAAACTGAATCAATAGCATGATTCTGTCCCTCAGCTAACCATTAAGTGTAAAGATCTGGAGTCTGAAAATAAAATCCAAAGTAAATCCTTGGAGGAAAAAAACAGTAAATTTATAGAAAAGCTGTCAAGCTTGGGTAGGGATGCTGAGATGAAACAAGAGGGAGGACACACTGACTATCCAAGAGAGGAAGCTGATACAAAGAGAAACAGAGATGCCCAGAGTCTATA